>NC_090067.1:13048610-13151379 GCF_038355195.1 Osmerus mordax
AAATCAAAAAATTTGTTTTACGATTTTTTGTGATGTACAACATTTCGTGGCCCCAATTTTAAGCTGTGATGATGAAGGAAACAGTGTTGAGTGTCTATCTCTTCGGAGACTGCTTAGATAATGTCTTTCCGCTGGTAAAGTTGACCACAGTTACAGTGTCGTTATCTACAACTCATCTTTATTAGGGAGGAGAACCTCCTGCGTTGTTTTCAGGCTTAATGACCGTGGCGTCTGTGCACGTCCTGGTCGCTGCATGCGCATTATCACGGGCCTTTGATGCTTCTTTCATCCTGTTCTCTGTTTCTGTTCCCTCCGTCATTAGATAGCGGCGTGCGGGGAGAATCTTCCCGTGACAGTGTTGCCTTGAGAGAGGTGGCTGCACTGAGAATGTGGAGAGAGAGAGAACAGAGAGAAGAGAGAGAGAGAAGAGAAGAGAGAAGAAAGAGAGCGAGATTGCTTCCAGATTGCCCAGGCACCAAAAAAGAGACTCTTTTTTCATTTCCTACCTGGCCTGAGAGAAAACGAATGAGGGAGGATGGGAGGGAGGGAGAGCGGGGCTGGGAGGGTGGGGGGGGAGGGAGGGAGGGTGGGTGGGGGGGAGGGAGGGAGGGAGGGTGGGAGAGAGGGAGGGAGGGAGGAGGGAGGGTTGGCTGGGCGCAGTGCAAAGAGGTGAGAATGTTGTTTCGTCTGGTTAACTGGCTGGAGGGAACTTCTGAGGCTTGAATTGTTTCTCCAGAAATTTCTCAAAAGAAAAAAATATATAAGTACAAAAAAAATAAAAATGTAAAAAGGAAAAAAAAAAAAAAAAAACATGTTGAATGAGCAGGTAGACAGTGTTTATTTTGTAATTAGAACGGAGTCAAGTTTGAGATACGCAGAGATTGTCTTCCTCAGATATTAAGCTACCATTTCTTTTCACCTTTTTATGTTCTCGTGTTGAAAATTTTAGTTTTCTAGATATATTCAAAAAACAAACAAGCGTTTTTTCTTTTCTTGAATCTTCATGGCCTTAATTTCACCGTCAGATACTTTTTACAAAGAGTTGAATCTGTCGTCTCGTTGATATAAAGCTGACTAACCAGTATCCTGGACCACCTCTATGGTCCAAGACATTGTAGGAGTTGAGCTACAGAGAGATAAGGAACTATCACATAAGCTGTACAGGTTTAATAGAGAAGAGCTTGTTCTTTCTTTTCTTCATTAGAAGAAAACTTTGATAATAATTATGTCAGAGGTAACTGAGTGTAGAAAGAAAAACTAGTTGTTTGACAGCAAAGAGCCTTCAGGGGGGGAAAAGATTAAGCTTTGAAGAGATTTTTCATAACGAGAAAAAAATACGTACTGCATTGTAGAAGATGCAGTCTGTTGCAAATGCTGAATTCGTTTTTTATTATCATAATTATTATTTTACATGGCGAAATTGCTGTTGATGACATTAGTGCTTTTTATCTGCAACATTTTACCTTTTTTATGAGCTTTAATGATGTTTTTAGCCCGCTTTGCCTTGTCATACTGCAAAAAAAATGAAAGGAAAAAAATAATAAAATGAGCAACAACAAAAAAAAAGATGGAAAAAGAACATAATCTCGCAGTGAATACATTAGATACACTAGAGGCTCACGGTTTAAACAAATCAGCGCAAAAGCAATAGAAGAAATTGTTGACAATTTCTGTAGTCTTTCCTAGTTGTGGATCGAATGCAGTCGAAGGACAGCCATTTTTATACCAAAGATGAAGACGCTCTGGACCAGAGTTTATAAGTTGTTCTTCCTTTTTCAGTTTGATTTTGTCGTTGATGTTGTTGATGTTGTTGTTGTTGATATTGTTGTTGTTGTTCTTGCTGTTGTCATCGTTGTTTTTCATTTGACCTTGATGGTCGGACCAGTCCTGGCATTTCTTTTTTTTTCGTTTTGTTTTTTTATATAAAAGTTTCACGCTTTATAAAATAGTTTGACCTCCTTCCAACCCGGTTGTCATAGCGATCATGCGGACACACAACGGTATTTTAGTGTGATGATGATGACGAAGATGCAACCAGTCTCAGTCTCCAATCCCAGTGTTCCTCTCTTCAGAGCTTAGATCATCTTTCCATCTCTCTAAACTTCACTTTGCTCCACTTTCACCAAGCCGCCCCCCCCCTCCCCTTCCATGAGCTCCCTCCACCTCTCGCTCGGCCACAGCCCCGGAGGAGAGCGGGGGAGGAAGCGCGTTAGCTGGTTCTTCCGTTCTGTGTTCAGAGGTGGTTTCTTTATCTTAGCCAATGACAGCCCGCTGGTTCTGCCCCCTTCTTGTCTGTCAGACTGGGGGGGCCATGGGGGGGTCATGGGGGGGGGCCCGCAGTCTCCCACTGGTCCTCTCTCCCTTCACCAGCACATCAGGGGGCCATCGCTCCATCCATCCTCCCTCCAGCCTCTTCCCGTCCTCTCCATCCATCCTCTCTCCATCCATCCATCCTTTCTCCATCCATCCATCCTTACTCCAGCCTTCTCCCTCCATCCATCCTCAACTCATCCATCCTCAACTCCCCACATCCATCCATTATCCTCCCATCCCCTCCGTCCGTCCATCCGAACTTGCTTCATAGTCAAAGACGAGCCCCCTCCCCTGGCTGTCTAGCTGTAGATTCACCATTCAGCCTCCCTCCTAACCTTAACCCTCCTATGAGGTTACCCCCCCAGGTCCCCCCCAGGACCCCCTTCTTCAGCCGCAGAGGTCGCGCGACTTCCAAACTCTGCAAGGCTGACGCAATGCATTCTGGGGAGGCAAGCTGGCCAGTCCTGTGCATCACAGACCAGCTTGGAACACACAGATCACACAGAGTAACGTTTGTAACAATCAAACTGTTTGTTTTCGAGTGCCTTTGTAGAAGCCCCCAACATGGATTCCATGATCCCAGGGGACCGAAAGCACACCCGCAATGCCGGGGAAGGCGAAGGTAGGTTTCAAAGTGACCCTCCGTTGAGGCTGTGTTTGGGAAGGAGGTGCAACAAGCCCCTCCCACTCCAAGGTGCTATGATGGAAGCTGTCTGGGGCGCACGCTTTGGGGGCGCCGTCTGTGATGCACTGGACGGCCACGATCACCCGATGAACTTTGACCTTATGAACGCTGTGAGGTCACAGGTGGGGTCGCCACGACGACCACACAGGCAAACTGGGCCCCAGTTACAAACTGCCTAGTGTAGAGACAGACCATAACACCCGAGACCCAGTCAGCTGTTTTACATCTGTCCACCGCCAAACTCCCATCACGTCTTCCATCCAAGAGCTTCTTCTCTTCTTTGGTTTTCATCCCTCCATCCTTCTCTCAACCTGCCCCTGTCGCCATGGCAGCCCATCCATGTCACACCGCTTCAGTTTTTCAGGAAATACACTCGCTACCTGCATGTGCACAACACACACACACTAAGCCGTGTGTCGTCGTTCCCCCCCCCCCCCCCCCTGCTGCTAGGCCGAGAGGGGGAACAGGAAAAAAGCCACATCAGGTGAGGACTGTCACCAGACCTCAAGCTACGGCCTCCATCTTGGCTCCTGGTCCTCGGTTCCCGTAATAACAGCATGCGGGCAGTGGGCTGTCTGACAGATCGCTCGACCCGCAAATAAAGCCTCTAGGGTTTTATCTCCAGTGAGATTCAAGAAAGACAAAACTTTGGCTTCAGTCCAGCCAGGTGGGCCTGTGATTCTAAGGACGTTACAGGAACAGCGGCCGTGTTGAGGCTGGTTTCTCTGTGGTGTTGAGGCTGGTTCTCTGTGGTGTTGAGGCTGGTTTCTCTGTGGTGTTCAGGCTGGTTTCTCTGTGGTGTTGAGGCTGGTTTCTCTGAGGTGTTGAGGCTGGTTTCTCTGTGGTGTTCAGGCTGGTTTCTCTGTGGTGTTGAGGCTGGTTTCTCTGAGGTGTTGAGGCTGGTTTCTCTGTGGTGTTGAGGCTGGTTTCTCTGCTTGTGAAGAGCAGAGTGTGTCTGGTATTTGCGCCTCCACAGCCTGCTGGATCAGGGTGAATCTCTGAGTCAGCCTCGGGTGGGGGACGCTCTCATCGCCAGCGCCTGTGTCAGCACAAACCAGACCTGGGATCATTAGCTGCTGCTCCTCAGCCCCCCAGCCTCAGCCGCAGTCCCCAGACCCAGCCTCAACCCCAGCCTCTGCCTCAGCCCCCAGACTCAGCCCCCAGCCTCAGCCCTCAGACCCAGCCTTGCCCCCAGACTCTATTGCTGCTGCAGAGAGACGCAGTGCAGTCCTTCCTCCACAGGACTTCCCTGCGACCAACTCACACGCACACACACACTCTCACACACACACACACACTCTGACGCACACACACACTCTCTCACACACACACACACACACACTCACACACTCTCAAGCGCACGCACACACTATCTGACAGACACTTATTAGAGCCACACACACACATTGTTTGACACACACACTCACACACACACATTATTTGACACCCTCACACTAACTCGATCAGAAAGAAACCGTTTGGACTGCTCTGGTCGTATGTTGTTTCAGTCGTATTGGATGGCCTCTGCAACTCCTCACACCTCTCACAAGACTGTGACCTTACCTCCTCCCTCCCCCCTGACCTCCACCCCTACCTCCCCCCTACCTCCACCCCCTCCCTCCACCCCCCTACCCTCCACCCCTCCCCCCCTCCCCTCCCCCCCTGACCTCCACCCCTACCTCCACCTCCCCCCCCTACTTCCCCCCCTGACCTCCACCCCTACCTCCCCCCCTACCTCCACCCCTCCCCCCCCTCCATCCCCCCCCTACCTCCACCCTCCCCCCTGACCTTCACCCCTGACCACCACCCCTACCTCCACCTCCACCCCTCCCTCCACCCCTAACTCCACCTCCCCCCCCTACTTCCCCCCCTGATTTCCACCCCCTACCTCCACCTCCCCCCCTACTTCACCCCTGACCTCCACCCCTCCCTCCACCTCCCCCCCTACTTCCCCCCTGACCTCCACCCCACCCTCCATCCCTCAAAGGTCTCCCTCCCCCTCCGTCCCTCACCCTCCGTCCCTCCCCCCCTGTCCCTCCCCCACCCAGAGGAGGTGAGAGAGGTAAAGCCCTGGCCGGATGCCCCCTCCCTGCTCCCCCCGTCCTCCAAGCTTCTTAATCGATGCTCCGCCTCACCTTTGAACGGTGGCCATCGATTGGCCGTTCATCTCCTGGAGTTCAGGCGATGAACACTCTCACAGTCTCTCCGTCGCTTCCAAAGAAACGAAACACGATCTAGAAACTAAACGCTTGGAAAATGGCCGACAAATTACAAGTTTTATGGAAACCCGCAGAAAATGTATTAGTCACGGGATTATTTTAATGAGATTTAATGAAGAAAAAAAACTAGTATTTATTAGGACAGCAGAGCGGTTATTTGACAATTTTTTTGTTTGTTTGTTTTCGAGATTTGAATTCTTTTTTTCTTTTTTTTTGCTGGATTATTTGCTTTTCTTGTGTTTCAGCACAGAGGACTTGATGGTCACTCCTCCCACACGCAGATCATTGTGTGTTCTAGAGATCTATCTGTACATCTGGGGACGATAAGATTCGACTTCGGTTTTATGACTTTCTTTTCTCTCCGATGAAGCTTTCAATAAAAAAAACTGTGGAAAAAATCTCAAAACAAGCCTCAGTCTCTGGTCTTCCCAACCCCTCGCATCACATGCCCTTCCAGATAACAGTCCAGTATGAAGTGCTCCACTATATTGATCTAATCTGAGAGTGTGTGCGAGTGTGTGTGTGTGTGTGTGGTGACCTTCAGAGAACACATCCTGTCAGTGTCGCTGCCTTCGGAGACAGTTATTTCAGCTCAATGGGGCTTCCTCTCTCAAGAGCTCTCTTCTGATTGGATGTAATCAAAAAACAAGAGACTGTGGGTGGATGGAGGAGGATCGATGCCGGCCAATCAGGCTCTTCACTCTCATTCAGGGTGGTCGATGGTCGTCCTTGTCTACGCACGCACGCATGGCAGCTCAGTTAACGCCCTGAGAGCTCAAGGCCCCCTCAAGACAAACATGTCTTAATAGAGAGGTATTGTATTGGTTGGATAACATCTTGGACAGTGTGTGTGTGTGTGTGTGTGTGCGTGCGTGCGTGTGTGCGCGTCTGTGTGTGAGAGTGTAGATTGTTTGTGTGATTGTGTGTGAGGGTGAACAGTGTATGTGTAGATAAATCACAGAGAGAAGAGGAGTTATAGCGGCCCCCCATTGGCCACACAGCATGTAATATGTACCTTTGACAAATCTCTGCTGAATACAGCATGTATGGAACAAACATGGTACGATATCTAGAAACAATATTCATCAAATTCATTCTCCCTCTACATCAGAGGCTGCGATGTAGGCATGTCACAGTGGGGTGCAGTTTCATCAGAGCACCACCAGGGTGCAGCGAACCAGCGCAGATGCTATCTCACTCGGGGGGTCCCTGCCGTGTAGCCGCCCCGTGGACGACTCACCAAAGATATCATCACACAAAAAACAAAATTCTCTCAGAGATGAACCGCTGACACATCACACTTATTTCAGAAACTTCCAGAGAGTAGACACATTGAGTCCAAACGGTGTTTCCTGGGACGTAGAGCAGGGGCAACAGCGGCAATCTGGTGGCGGAATCGGGACTGCACAGGGGGGGGGAGGCAGCCGAAAGCCCAGAAGCTGGAAGCGTCAATAGGCTCTAACCATGTCTATGGCTCTAACAGCCACTTTAGTCAACTATAGGCCGCACACGCGCCCTGGGGCCCACCGCTCTCGTTCCGACTCGTTGAGCACAATTGATTTACACACGGCTTAATAGAATGGAGCGGCAGCCATAGGATGGGGCTGGGCCGTATGAGAAACCAAACGACCCTGGTCTTCCAGGTGCACGTCGGTGTAAATCTAATCAGGGTTCGGCTTGAGTCAGCAAACACCTGGCGCCCGGAGAACTCGCTGCATGTCCGGTAGGAGGAACCCGGTAATTACATTGGGGGGGGTTGACAGTGCTGAGCCAGACCTAAAACTGCGCGCACGGGAGACGAGAGTGTTTAGGCTTGTGTTATTTATCTGATGAGCTTCGTAATTTATCCGATTTGCGTCAAATCAATGCGACGTACGTGACGTAGGCACTATATGCTGATAGCGCATCTGTGTGATTATAGCACGTCCTGAAATTATGTAGATGTATTTCTGTAATTAATTTAGTTTGATTCGTGTCGCACCTCCCATCACGCTCCGGCGAAGAGCTGGAAAGATGTTGCGTAATCGACTTTGTCTGGACGTGTCCCTTATACGTTAATGAGAAATAACGTTTGTCAGCGGGTGCCGTCGACAACCTCCAGACATTGTACCGCCTGCAGCACGAGAGAGAGAGAGAGAGAGAGAGAGAGAGGAGAGAGAGAGAAGAGAGAGAGAGAGAGAGAGAGAGAGAGAGAGAGAGAGAGGGAGAGGGAGAGGGAGAGGGAGAGGGAGAGGGGAGAGGGAGAGGGAGAGGGAGGGAGAGAGAGAGAGAGAGAGAGAGAGAGAGAGAGAGAGAGAGAGAGAGAGAGAGAGAGAGAGAGAGAGAGAGAGAGAGAGAGAGAGAGAGAGAGAGAGAGAGAGAGAGAGAGAGAGAGAGAGAGAGAGAGCCCTCCCGTCTAATTGATAAACAACGTGTGAACGAGCGTCTTTCTGTTAACGTTCCCCCGCCGGGCGGGATATGACAAATAACGAACATGTCCTCGTGCCCCTCATCCAGAATGAAAACGGTACACCCCCCCACCTCCGTGTCCGTGGCTGAACCATTCACAACGCCCAGCTGTTTAAATCTAACGACCCCTGCTCCACTTTCAATATCCCCATGATGAATTTGGATCGCAGCACGACAGGAAGCAGGAGCGAGGCCAGGTCTATTGAAGTCCACAATGACATTAGTGGAACAATAGAATCTCCAGGGCCTTCGCCGTCCCCGTGTGACTGCTGCTATACGCTAGCTGGCTCCTGCTGCAAGCGTCGCAGCCAAGGGCCTCTTTACCATTCTCAATTCACCAGTGACAATTGGTGATTGGGTAGGATGTGAAGTGTTAGCTAATGCTGTTCTACCATTGTTGCCCAACCTGCCCCCTTCTCTCCCATATGGTGACAGGGACAATTGGTGATTAGTGATCATGGAGGATGTTAGGGGAGAAGTGTTGGGTGTGTGTGTGTGTGTTTGTGTTTGTGTGTGTGTGTCCCCACAGCCCTATTTGGTGTTTTCTCAGAAAACCCTCACTTCCTGTTTGTGTCGGTGCCAATGGGACCCTGACCCTGTTTCCAAATCACCAGTGACAATTGGTGATTAGTGAGGACAAAACTAAGCTCATGTTGGTTTACCCTTGTTAAAAGAAAATCCCTCACTTTGTTTTTGTATGCGGTAAAGTTGTCGCAATACGACAATGGGTCACAATGACTGATGGGTCAGAATGACCCGAAGATAAGGGTTAAGAGTTCCTTACTAAAGGTTTCCATCGGTGGTAGCGGAGCAAGTGGAACCAAATTCAGGAGGTGATCAACAGAGTAGTAATGGACCAGGTTTTCTGGTGGAAGACCAGGGTGAAGAGACCATGGGGTGAGGAGACCAGGGGGTGAGGAGACCAGGGGGTGAAGAGACCAGGAGGTGAGGAGACCAGGGGGTGAGGAGAACAGGGGGTGAGGAGACCAGGGGGTGAAGAGACCAGGAGGTGAGGAGACCAGGGGGTGAGGAGAACAGGGGGTGAGGAGACCAGGGGGTGAAGAGACCAGGGGGTGAGGAGACCAGGGGGTGAGGAGACCAGGGGGTGAGGAGAACAGGGGGTGAGGAGACCAGGGGGTGAAGAGACCAGGGGGTGAGGAGACCAGGGGGTGAGGAGACCAGGGGGTGAGGAGACCAGGGGGTGAAGAGACCAGGGGGTGAGGAGACCAGGGGGTGAGGAGACCAGGGGGTGAGGAGACCAGGGGGTGAGGAGACCAGGGGGTGAGGAGAGCAGGGGGTGAGGGAGGACCAGGTGGTGAGGAGAGCAGGGGGTGAGGGAGGACCAGGAGGTGTGAAGATGGCCGAGCAGAACAGAGCAGGATGGAGGAGGGCAGGGTGAACACTGGGGCTGGCAGATCTTAAGAAGTCTCTCCAGTGATGTATACAGAAGGACCTTCCAGTCAGCAGCTGTTATAAACAGCTCTGGTGTTGTCTTCCAGGCGTCAGATCTCTTAATCCGGTTTCTTCCGTGAAACATGTAAACCACCCTCCTCCCACACAGACCCTTACTGTAAACAGTCTGAGTAGAGGAGAGAAGGGGAGGAGAGGAGAGAAGGGGGGGAGAGGAGAGAAGGATAAGAATATGAGAGGAGGAGAGAAGAGGAGAAGAGGAGGAGAGGAGGAGAGAAGAGGAGGAGAGGAGGAAGAGAAGAGGAGGAGAGGGTAGGAGAGAAGAGGAGGAGAGGGTAGGAGAGAAGAGGAGGAGAGGGTAGGAGAGAAGGCCACCCTGCCACTCACACGGTCATTACAGCCTGTTAAAAACACTCCACCCCCGCAGGCCGGCAATAAAGATAGAGAGCGAGGGAGGGGGGGAGCAGGCGGGGGAGGAGAGGGAGCGAGCAGTACAAATGGAGAGAGAGCGAGGGTCGTTGGGGAGATTTATCTCTCCTCTGTCCTGGTGAAACATTAGTATCTGGGAGGTGGAGGGTGAGGCAGGATGGAGATGTTGAACACACAGGTGGCTAAACACAGACATGGAAGCGGTCCAGGGAACACACACACACACAACACGCACACAATAAACACACAAGCGCAAACACATATATGTGTGTGTGTGTGCGCAAGACTCCCTTTTACCTCTTTTTCTGATTCCCACCCCGCTGCAATTACACACTTCACCTCCGGCCCTCTCTTCTCTCCAGCCTGTGCCCTCTCCTCTCTCCTGCCTGTGCCCTCTCCTCTCTCCTGCCTGTGCCCTCTCCTCTCTCCTGCCTGTGCCCCTGCCCTCTCCTCTCTCCTGCCTGTGCCCCTGCCCTCTCCTCTCTCCTGCCCCCTGCCCTCTCCTCTCTCCTGCCTGTGCCCTCTCCTCTCTCCTGCCTGTGCCCTCTCCTCTCTCCTGCCTGTGCCCCTGCCCTCTCCTCTCTCCTGCCTGTGCCCTCTCCTCTCTCCTGCCCCCTGCCCTCTCCCCTCTCCTGCCTGTGCCCTCTCCCCTCTCCTGCCTCTGCCCTCTCCTCTCTCCTGCCTGTGCCCCCTGCCCTCTCCTCTCTCCTGCCTGTGCCCCCTGCCCTCTCCTCTCTCCTGCCCCCTGCCCTCTCCTCTCTCCTGCCCCCTGCCCTCTCCTCTCTCCTGCCCCCTGCCCTCTCCCCTCTCCTGCCTGTGCCCTCTCCTCTCTCCTGCCTGTGCCCCCTACCCTCTCCTCTCTCCTGCCTGTGCCCTTTCCTCTCTCCTGCCTGTGCCCCCTGCCCTCTCCTCTCTCCTGCCCCCTGCCCTCTCCTCTATCCTGCCTGTGCCCTCTCCTCTCTCCTGCCTGTGCCCTCTCCTCTCTCCTGCCTGTGCCCTCTCCTCTCTCCTGCCTGTGCCCTCTCCTCTCTCCTGCCTGTGCCCCCTGCCCTCTCCTCTCTCCTGCCTGTGCCCTCTCCTCTCTCCTGCCTGTGCCCTCTCCTCTCTCCTGCCTGTGCCCCCTGCCCTCTCCTCTCTCCTGCCTGTGCCCTCTCCTCTCTCCTGCCTGTGCCCTCTCCTCTCTCCTGCCTGTGCCCCCTGCCCTCTCCTCTCTCCTGCCTGTGCCCTCTCCTCTCTCCTGCCTGTGCCCTCTCCTCTCTCCTGCCTGTGCCCCCTGCCCTCTCCTCTCTCCTGCCTGTGCCCTCTCCTCTCTCCTGCCCCCTGCCCTCTCCCCTCTCCTGCCTGTGCCCTCTCCCCTCTCCTGCCTGTGCCCTCTCTTCTCTCCTGCCTGTGCCCCCTGCCCTCTCCTCTCTCCTGCCTGTGCCCCCTGCCCTCTCCTCTCTCCTGCCCCCTGCCCTCTCCTCTCTCCTGCCCCCTGCCCTCTCCTCTCTCCTGCCCCCTGCCCTCTCCCCTCTCCTGCCTGTGCCCTCTCCTCTCTCCTGCCTGTGCCCCCTGCCCTCTCCTCTCTCCTGCCTGTGCCCTTTCCTCTCTCCTGCCTGTGCCCCCTGCCCTCTCCTCTCTCCTGCCCTCTGCCCTCTCCTCTATCCTGCCCCCTGCCCTCTCCTCTCTCCTGCCTGTGCCCTCTCCTCTCTCCTGCCTGTGCCCTCTCCTCTCTCCTGCCTGTGCCCTCTCCTCTCTCCTGCCTGTGCCCCCTGCCCTCGTCAGCACCCAGCTGTGTGTGTGTGTGTGTGTCTTGTGAGATTCACCCCCCCCCCCTTCCATAACAGCAACAATGGGAGGTGGACTGAGAGAGGGGGAAATGCCAAGCTATAAATACAGCCTGGGAACAGGCTGCCAGGGCTGGTTGAGATGGCAGACACACACACAAACACACAGTGAGATGGCTGGCCTTATGAATTAGGACACCCCAGGGATGGGTATAGGGAGGGTGGGTGGAGGAGAGGAGGGAGGGAGGGAGAGAGTCCAGGAGAGGGGGAGAGTGGGAAACAGTGGAGGAAGGTTTACCCCAAACGTTTTTGAAAGGTTGATGGGCTTCTCGTTTGCCTTGTCCTCTCTTGTCCTCTCTCCTCTACTTTCACTGTGTGTGAAAAAGTTTCTAAAAAATGTACGTTATGGATGAGACAGAGGGAGTTGATGGAAGCGATGAACATGACAGAGAATAGAGACATTCCTGATCACCCGTGGCCATATGGGAGATAGAAATTGTCGGTGTCAAAAAGGATTCGAATGGCGAATGCGCTATGGTGAGCATTAGTCTATAGTGTCTTTTTGTATTTAGAATTAATATGATGTGAGGTCCAGTTACCAGCATGACACTAAAACAGGAAGTAGTAATGGCTACTTTTTGTATGTCAGAGCCCACACTTCTTTACTTTAGCTTGAGTGGAAAAGAGTAGTCAGTCCCAGAGTCTTTTTAAACATATCTGTACTTCTACTTTTGCCATGTCTGGTCCAGGGTCAACAGGGGCCGGTGCTCAGGGAGCGCTGAGGAGGAAGTAGAGCAAGATAGTCAAAGTACGTTACCGTAGGAACGCACATAGACACAACCACACACACATGCACAGATACACACACACACACACACACACACTAAGAAGCTCTCGTGCACACACACGTGCACGACTCTATTCTAATGCCTGCACACGCAGACATGATGCTGTGGACCGTAGCAGAGCCAGTGTTTAGTCTCCTGCCCGGGCAGAGCAGGTCCGTGTTCCTGGCCTCTACAGACTGACGCTACATTACACATGTTATGGCTACAGCAGCATAAACTCTGGATGAACCTCAACTGAGCCACGAGTAGGTGAGGCTGGGGTCAGGGATGGGGCTGGGGTCAGGGATGGGGCTGGGGCTGGGGTCAGGGTTAGTACTGGGGCTGCATGGGTCAGGGTTAGGACTGGGGCTGGGGTCAGGGCTGGGGCTGAAGGCTGGGGCTGAAGGCTGAAGGCTGGAGGCTGGGGCTGAAGGCTGGGGCTGAAGGCTGGAGGCTGGGGCTGAAGGCTGGGGCTGAAGGCTGGGGTCAGGGCTGGGGCTGAAGGCTGGGGCTGGAGTCAGGGCTGGGGCTGAAGGCTGGGGCTGGAGTCAGGGCTGGGGCTGGAGGCTGGAGGCTGGGGCTGAAGGCTGGGGCTGAAGGCTGGGGCTGAAGGCTGGGGCTGGGGTCAGGGCTGGGGCTGGAGGCTGGGGCTGAAGGCTGGGGCTGGAGGCTGGAGGCTGGGGCTGAAGGCTGGGGCTGAAGGCTGGGGTCAGGGCTGGGGCTGAAGGCTGGGGCTGGAGGCTGGGGTTGGAGGCTGGGGCTGAAGGCTGGGGTTGGAGGCTGGGGCTGAAGGCTGGGGCTGGAGGCTGGGGTTGGAGGCTGGGGCTGAAGGCTGGGGTTGGAGGCTGGGGCTGAAGGCTGGGGCTGAAGGCTGGGGTTGGAGGCTGGGGTTGGAGGCTGGGGCTGAAGGCTGGGGCTGGAGGCTGGGGCTGAAGGCTGGGGTTGGAGGCTGGGGCTGAAGGCTGGGGCTGGGCTGTGGTCTTACAGGACTGACCACAGCCATGAGGCCTGGTTCTCTGTTAAACTCAGTTAACAGCTGAGCTGCTGCAGGCTCAGCACTGCTCCCTTAGAGGGCAGAGCAGAACACAACAGCCTGTCTGCCTGTCTGCCTGCCTGCCTGCCTGCCTGTCTGTCTGTCTGTCTGTCTGTCTGTCTGCCTGTCTGTCTGTCTGACTGTCTCTATGCCTGCCTGCCTGGCTGACTGTCTCTCTGCCTGCCTGCCTGCCTGTCTGCCTGTCTACCTGTCTCTGTCCTCTCTGTCTGTCTGCCTGTCCTCTCTGCCTGCCTGCCTGTCTGCCTGCCTGTCTGTCTGTCTCTGTCCTCTCTGCTAGTGTTGGCTATAGAGTTCCCCTCGGCCCGGGCCGTAACTCTCTCAGCTTTTCCCTCCGTCTTCCTCGGCCTCCCCAGACAGCAGCCGCTGGCAGAGCAGGGCCCCGTCGCCATGGCAACGCCCTCGACAACAGGAGTACACAGCGGTTGAGATCAATCGCGTGCAGGCGGAGAGAGGAGGAGAGCAGGAGAGGAAAACAGACGAGGAGGAGGAGGGAGAGAAGGAGAGAGGAGGAGGAGGAGGGAGAGAAGGAGAGGTGAGGAGGAGGAGGGAGAGAAGGAGAGAGGAGGACGAGGGAGAGGAGGAGGAGGAGGAGGAGGAGGAGGAGGAGGAGGAGGAGGAGGAGGAGGAGGAGGAGGAGGAGGAGAGATGAGGAGGAGGAGGGAGAGAAAGAGAGAGGAGGAGGAGGAGGGAGAGAAGGAGAGATGAGTAGGAGGAGAGGGAGGAAAGGAAGGAAAGAGAGGAGATGTGTAGTTATCCAGGAGTTGGAGTTTCCCTCAAGCAGGATGACAGTGTTGGTGGAGCTGACTGTCTAAACAGCTGCTACACTAGGGAACCTGCTGGAGTGTAAATATGTCCTGCTCCAGCTTCCTGTCTATCTCACTGCTTCAGGATGAAGACAACATTGGACCAGAAGCAGGGTGGGCCTTCTATTCACAAAACATCACGCGAAGTCAGATTCCTAACAATACAGCCACTGGCTATCAGTTCAAAATTAAGATATAAAACCAATCCAAATCCGAGTGTGCATCTTTAAATGTATGTTCCCCTCTTCCAAGCACAGCCTATAGAACGCTCGCACCCTGTGGAAACAGACAGAGCTGAAGTGCTCATCCTGGGAGGGGGTTCGGAGACGACCGCACACTTTCCACAGCGGAGCCAAAGGCGTGTGTATGTGAGCATGTGAGGGTGTGTGCGTGCGTCCATGTGTGTGTGCGTGTGTGTGTGTGCGTGTGTGTGTGTGCGTGCGTCCGTGTGTGTGTGGGTGCGTGCGTGTGTGTGTGTGTGCGTCCGTGTGTGTGTGTGCGTGCGTGTGTGTGTGCGTGTGTGTGTGCGTGCGTCCGTGTGTGTGTGCGCGTGTGTGTGTGCGTGCGTCCGTGTGTGTGTGCGCGTGTGTGTGTGTGTGTGTACGTGTGTGTGTGTGTAGCAGGAGACTGCTGGTCACCCCAGACGGAAAATGTGTGAATGATGCCACATGCATACTCACACCTTTCACACACACACTTGAATGCAGAACCTTTTTAAAAATATAAAACAGCTCGTCCTGTTCACAGATAACGCCTTGACTCTTAGGTCACATGTCACTCAGCAGAGGAAGGGAGAGCTGGGTGAAGGAGGGGGGGGAGGGGGGTGCTGGAGAGGCTGGTAGGGGAGGGAGGGGGGAGGAGGAGCGGGGAGGAGGACGGGGGCTGCAGAGGCTGGTAGGGGAGGGAGGGGGGAGGAGGAGGGGGAAGGCTGTGTGTAGTATTTTGTATCTTTATTGAAGGACAGATGTAAGTCATACAATGTACAATTGAGGCAAACTTCTTTCCTCCGTTTTTCTTTCCTTCAACAAACATCCCACCCCACCTCCCTCCCCACCCCCCTCCCCAACCCCCTCCCCACCTCCCTCCCCACCCCCCTCCCCACCTCCCTCCCCTCCCTCCCCATCTCCCTCCCCTCCCCACCTCCCTCCCCACCCCACCCCACCCCCCTCCCCACCCCACCCCCCTCCCCACCTCCCTCCCCTCCCAGGAGTCCACAGGCCTCTACGGGAGGCCAGGAGTCCACGGGCCTCTACGGGAGGCCGGTCCCGGGCCTCTACAGCTTCCCTGGAAACGGTCAGCGAACTTCACTTCCTCCACAGCTGTTCAGGGCAGGACCACCACGGACAAACGGAGCTGTATGTGTGTGTGTGTGTGTGTGTGCGGGTTTAAATAGGATGAATAGATGGACTCACCAGGCTAGGGTTCTGCAGCAGGAAGTTCAGAACCCTAAACGGTCAAATTGTTTAACTAGCTTGCAATGTGACGACTAATTTAGCGTTCATTGACTCTTACCGCAGAAACAAAGCAACTACTTCTGATCCTTGAGATTCCGCTGTAGTTTCTTCTATAGGCAGTATTTGTCCGTTGCTTTGTATAAAAGCGCCTGCTAAATGAATAAAATTTCAAATGTAACGTAAGTAGGCCTACTGTAAATCTACTGTACAGCTGCAAACTGCACTGATCAGGAGAATGGAAGAACTTCCTGTAATAGAAAAAGCTGACAAGCGTACTCGTCTGAAATGATATATAGGCCTATGATTAAATGATCCAGTGCTGTGACTTCGTTCCCACACCACCAATATGTTAAACGATATGGGCGTTTTATTTCTGATTTAGTAGCCTACACACATAGCCTTGTGAAAAACGAAGTGCTATAAGGTCAGGATAAATATTTCCAGTAACTTATTGAACAGAGGCTACGGTCACACTCAGTGGAAACGAAAACAATCAAACCCTACAGACTTAACAGACACAAAAACGTCTTGTTTCAGTTTCAACAAAAGGCGACACATCAACATACAATGAAGCTGTTCACAGAGAGCGGCTGACCCCGCAGGCTGGTCTGTAACTATGTGAACATATTTTCTCTCCTCATCCCCCATAAGCGCTAGGAAATTCCGGGGGACTTGCGTGGTCGTGCTGGGTAGAGGTGAAGAAGGCCGAATAGCGAGCATGTCAGAACAACACGGAGGTAAGTTTTTTAACTAGCTCCCCGTTTGAAACCTGTTACCGTCTACACGGTAAAACTCCGGACGTTGCCGTCCTAACCTCTTCTCTCAGCGTGTTGTTTTAAGGAAACCTGAAAGGGGAAAACGTACAGCAACGTGATCATCGGTCAAACAGAATTACAACCGGACTGAGACGTCCCATCATTTTTTATTATTTTTTAGAACTCACACCAATGACGTTGCACCTCGCTACAGTAACGGAGCTCTCCCAGCTTGCGGTTTCCTAACGGGTCTAAATCACGGCTGAGTCGGGGCGGGGAAAGGGAGGTTCTGTAAGGGTATAGCTCAGAACAGGAAGGCTGCCGGCCTGTCTGTTTGGATAAGCCCTCTGGAATCTTTAAAGAGCCTAGCTTCCTGCAGGCAGATTGAATTTAACCTTTATTAGAACTGATGAGTAATGTAAAATTGATGCCCTCGTCCAAGTGAAAAACGCTATTTTGTGTGTTCAGAGGGCGCGTGACATCTGTTGGCGCTCTTGAAAATCGTTTACAGTAAAGAACAGACGATGTTTTCCATCTGTGACTCGATCAAGTTACTAAAAGGCTGAACAAACACGAAAACTACCGATCCCACCATATATAGTCACCCAACTACAGATCCAACCAACTACATCCAACATTATTCTTCGAGAGCATTTCTATGTTTGATCTGCTGCACAATCCTGGCCAAATGACTTAACACTTAGACCTCCTTCTCTTGCCCCTCTTCAGGTAAATTACACAGCATGTCATTTAACACGAATTATAATAATAGTAGGCCTACTACTAATAATGATGTGTTTAGTTCATGAAGCAGACGCTCCTGTTCAAAGCGACGTGTGTGAAGACGCGACCGGCATCTCCGTCTGTGATCACAGGCGCCGACCTGACATCAGCTGGGCTGAAGTTTCAACAAAGTGCATGTGGGTGGATGAAGATGTGTGTGTGTGTGTGTGTGTGTGTGCGCACGTATCTGTGTGTGAATGAATGTGTGTGTAAGCATATCTGTGTGTGTGTGTTCTCAGTCACGCTACATTTCTCATGCAGCCGAGTAGAAGGGCTGCTTCACATGAGGGGAACACGAGGAATGAGGCGTTAAATTATTTCCATTTGGCCTATTGACGTCACAGTGTGAGTGTTTGTGTGTGAGTGTAGGTGTGTGTAGGTGTGTGAGGGAGAGGGGGCGGGGGGCGGGGGGGGCATATTCTAAGTGTTCCTGCAAGCGTTTGACATGATTTCCACCAGCCTGGACCAACCATTGCCTGATGGTCAACGCCATGGCTAATATCCCTGATATTGAAAAGACACTCACACACACTCTCTCACACACACACACCCACACGCTGCAGACCTACACAAACACCGTAAACCAAATGGTGTCTAGAACATTGAGCATACTTGCAAATAAATTCCTGATGACTCCAACACTAACGCAGGACACACACACACGCACACACACATGTGCTTACACATATCTACACACACTCACATGTGCTTACACATACCTACACACACCCACACACTCACAGTGAGGTTCGTTGTGTGGTATTGTTTACCGCCTGAACAGCCCCCAGGCTGCTGGTCTTATCAGCAGAGGGGAGCTGGTATTTCCTCCTGCAGCGTGTCGCAGTAGGACTGTTACTTCCTGCACTGGCACACCCAACACCCCGCACCAAGGGGGGATTTGAACCGTAACTTAAGCAAGCAACCTCTTGATCTTCAGTCAAATGCTCTAACCACTGAGCTAGATCTGGCTGTAGTCTGATTTCTGTACTTTAGGCAGTGTTTGAACTGTTATGTTTAACTGTTAACCAGTTATGAATAAATGTTCATCTAGGAACACAACAGTAAAATGAGGATGGAGGGTGCTGAAAATAGCTTCATCAAAACACTTCTGGCTGCACTTTTATACAGTCCACATGTTGTCTTATTTTTAACATACATTTTCATATTTCCTTTTTATTTTTCACTTTGATAAATCCCCACCCAGGTCAAGATAGCAGTGTGACTTTCTTCTCCAGTGCATACAAAGTTATTTTCAGAGTTTCATAAAAAACCAAAACCCACATATATATAAACTTGACCTATACGTCCACCACTTCACTAGCCAGCCTTCATTTTGATTTCTGTTTACATCGTTTATGTTCAGACCTCATCAGAGACGAACCACTGTGACAGGAACTCTTGTCACCTTGGCGACACACAAACTCTTTGACTTCTAATTTATTCTTCACATTTTGGGGGGAGTTTGAATGGCACTCTGTTCTCAATGATTGTCGTGAGGTCTTTTCTCCTGGGAAGGAGAGAAGAGGAATCTCTGTTTTCATCGTGGGGACAGATGTTTGTAAACACGCCCCTGGCTGTTTAGCGGGCTGCCGGGTTTGCGAAGGCCAGCGACATCGAAGGGTTTGCTCAGAAGTGGGTTTCATGATCACAGGGCAGGCATGAATAGATCTGGAATGCGGCCTTTTGGATGTTGTTATACATTAGCAGTGGAGAGGAGAGGGAGAGGAGATGAGAAGAGAGGAGAGGGGAGAGGATAGGGGAGAGGAGAGGAGAGGAGGAAACGAGAGGAGAGGTTCATCTTTTCCTGTTCTGTTCGTTTCCTACCCTCTACAACTCTCTCACCTCTCCTTCTCCCCTCCCTTCCTCTCTCTCTCCCACAGATTTAATAACAGACTGATGACAAACATGCTCAGACCAAATTCTCCGCACACAGATTATCCTTGAGAGACAATTAGGCTGTCTCATTCATGCTGGATACACAACTCATCAGAACTGCATGAGAAAAGTTACTCAAGCATTTAAGGGAATAATTTCCTGTTAGAACTAGGGTAACATACTTAGCATAACTCGGTGTTACAGGAACCGGAAGTTGCTGTAACGTGATGTTGTGGTAGTGTCATTTTGGGCATTCCCTTGCCTGACCCCTGATAGAATCCTTCACTGGTTTGTTTACAAATCTGACTGTAAACGCTGTTGATTCAATACTCGAAGGAGGCTCATTTCCAGAAACAGGATGTTGCCAAGGGGCCACACAGAAACATGCCTCCAAGATGTTTGTTTTTTAGCCCACTAATCCAGTCCAAAGCTTTTTGGAGACCTCTCTATTCTCTCCCTCAAAACAATGGCCAGAACAAACGCTGTGATACTCTGACATTGTCTGGAACAGAGCAGATAAACGGCTTCCTTCAGAGGGACGTGCGTGGAGACAATGCCACCCAGTTGGGCCAGAGGAGATATTGAGGACGTTCTTGTCTCAGTGTGTTCCTCCTGCTTCCTGCGTCCAACCCCATAAACAACAATCTCTTCTAGTGAGGTCTGAAGAAGTCTCTTGTTTTACTTGTTGTCTTCTTCTTTGGAAAGGCCTCTCCGGGTCCTGCTGTACTGTGCAGCTCTCGTGTCGTGGAAAACGGACAACACCAAAGGACTCGTCTCACAGTGTCTCACTGGAGAGTAACCCATGTAGAAAATCTGCTATGTCGTAGTGTGATTTGTCATTGTATGCCTGTGGTTCTCAGATAAGACAACGCTTGTTTCTGCCTCTTGTCCTCCTGGCTGGTTCTGGGTTTGCTGGCTGGTTTTAGATCCTGAATGGCTGGTTCAGGGTTTACTGGATGGTTTCAGGGTTTACTGGTCATGTTTGTGTAGAGCTACAGTATGTTTTCCCTTGGGCTACTGCAGAACTATGTACAGATGTGGAATTTAAAATTGCAAAACAAAAAGCATGTTTTTCCCCAGTGTGTGTATGTGTGTGTGTGTGTGTGTACGTACGTACATGAATGTGTGACCAGGCTGATGAGAGGATTTGTCACCATGTCCTCTGTTTGCTCTTAACCTGGAGCAGATGTCAACAGCTCTGACCTCCTCCTCACACACCTCTTCCTGGCCTCACACACACACACACCCCACGCTCCCCTCCCACGCAAACCCCATGCCCCCCCACAACCACCACCTACCTCCCACCTCAGGATGTTTTGAAGAATAAAAAAAAGGGGTGGGGGGGTTTGACAGCAGATGAAAACACAACACATTAAATAAGAAATATGTAACAAACACACACACACGTCGTCTGAACCTCAGCAAAGGAACAGTTACACACACACACACCACGTCTTGTTGTGTAAAATGTAGACGTCATGTGTGGAGAGTTACAGCGGCTGGGGTCAGAGGTCACGCTCCCACTCTGACATCATGGCTGGAGTATGCAGAGCAAAAACACATGCTGGCTCACCCACGGCAATAGAAAGCTGATTTACGGTGTTCCAGTCGACTTAACCCCTGAGTGTCAGCTATAAAAACTACACCAATAGACGTTTGGAAACACTCATCACCTACTAATGCCGCCTTTGATAAATTACGGTTCTGTCATGTTCATGTAAATAAGGGCAAGTGCAAACCGATGTTCTGTCTTGTATGAAAGCCGACTAAAATCACAATCAAAGAACTGTTTAGTAGACTAATTGCTCTTCGCTTGGAAAGAGGGCAGCGAAGGCAGCACTTAGCAGCACCAGTCTTCTTGAGGGACCTGTGAACTTGCCCTTCCTCTGCATGTTGTATACGAGCTCTTGTGCTCAGGGATAAGTTTGCTAATATGGTATTAATGTTCGCCGTTCCTAGTAGCTGAGATGTGGTTACTTTGCACCGCGCCTGGAAATTACAGACTGTTCCTCATCTCTGACCACCAAAATACTGTTAAACTATGAACTGGTGACCCTTGATTTTCCGCTTCATTTTCTTAATGGACTGTTTGTATGTCGGTTCGGATAAAAGTGTCTGCTAAATGAATAAAATTAAAATGTTATGTTTTATTAGATTTGAACTGTACAACCCTGTAAGTAACAATGAACATAAGAAAAAATTTGACCATGCACATTTTTTTTTATCAGACAGAACCTTTCTCAGAATGGCAACTTTTTAACAGTATCAAAAAAAAAATTATCTCATATTTCTCCTCCAATATTTCGTTGGAGGTTATGTCTGTAAACTGTAGACTGCAGATATTATGTGAAGATTGGAAAATAATCTTGACTCGTCTTCTCTTCTTCTAAAGTCACACTGGACCGTGTCTATATTTGAAGCATGTCATTTCAAGTTGTGTCTTGCTACAGTATGCTAAGATCTCGTAATGACATGTTTCAAGCTGCACTGCTGCGAACCAGCTTTTCAGAACTGCAGGAATCGCTCTGCCTTCTCGGAAGATTTCCTGTTTCATGCTATGTGCACTCTGTGAGTCATATATGGCAAGTTCAGCCCCGTCTGTTTACTTTTCACCGGGGGCACAGAAGAGAGACGCAGAAGGGTCGAGGGAGAGCAACAGGCGGACTTGAGAACTTTTCAGGAGCGTCGAAAAATAAAGACTGGACATTTGTAGTTGGTTAGGTATTGGGTATTTAATGAAAAGAAGAGAAGTGTATGGTCCGTTTCTAAATGGAGCTACTTCGGTTTTCCGCTTTCTGGTGTGGAACGATACTCTTTGGTAGTATTTTTTTAGAGCAGACTGGTGAGTAAAACTTTATAATGTGCTTAACGAAGCGAGCGGTTGCGCGTTAATTGAACGCAATAAAGTCGTTTATTAACTCCCTTAAGGAGGGTTTCTGACGCTTCTGACTTTGAAATGTGTCTTATCCTCCTCCGAAGCATAATCAACTCTTAAAGTCATTCATTTGTCGTACGCAGCAGGTGGCCAGCGATAAGAGAAGTAGACTAGTTATTTTGACTTCACGCCATTCTATTTAAGCTGAAGAAAATACGAAAACATATGCGGCGGATTCTTGCTAGCCTATTGCCGTTACTGCGATGCTTATTAAAGCAAGCAAGTCAGTCAATATTTTTCCATTTTCTGGACCCGGGGTGAACTTTTATTTAACTATACGCCCTGTAATCCGCTGACACATTTACGCAGGCGAAAGTAAGGCAGGCTAATATGGATATTGTGCTGACACGTGGTGACTTATAAACGTGATTTGTCTCTATCTCCTTGACTTCCTTCTCTAACAAGTATCCGCGTGATAAGACTGTTCCGTTTTAGCAGGAGTTCCACCTGTTGCAATCAACGTCCTCCACGACGGTCTTAAGAAAGTTTCACTTAAGTTTTGAATGTGTGACGACAATGGGAAGATGCTGCTCTTTAATCGTCTCGAGGTAGACTTGCAGACTTTAATCTCCTGCTCTTTGTCCCTGTCGCCAACTCAGTCCCCAAGGCTCCTAACAGCTCTGACTTCGTCTAATCTTCTCTTCTCCCCCTCTTCAATTAAATCTGGCCCTGGGTGACAATTACCAGCATCCTTCCCTACCGCTGCACGCCTCCCTGGGTCTAAATGACATACTCTTTGAGAAAAGTTCTTCTAATGATATAATTACCCCGACTGCTCCCCTATCCGCCACTATGCCGCCCGGCCCTTTAAAACCATGTCTGCTCTTAGCTACAGACAACCTTCAGCTGTTCTCTTCAAAAGCACCCAATGCAGTAACAGCCTCGGGCCAAACTCCGAAATTGCAATTTTCAGCTCAAGTCTGGTGGAGTAGTTAAGCTTAATGTCTTTATTTGTTTGAGATTTAGCCTTTGGGCGTCTGGGAGAGAAACGCCAGAGAACGTATACAATATCCGTCTGCAATATCCTGACGGCGAGAGCTCTGCGTCGAGCAGTGCCTGCCTGGTGGAAGTGGACCTCCGTTCTCCAGCTGTTTGCTAGCTCTGGCCGGTGGCTGAGGCCCAGCCCTCCCTGAAGACCAGCTCAGGCTGGGCTACAGAGGGCTTTTTGTCCCTGTTTCAGGGAGCACAGCTGAAGGAGTTCTCTATCTATTTCTCTCTCTCTCTGCCTTTCCCTCTCTCCCTCTATTTCTCTCTCTGCCTTTCCCCCTCTCTCTCTTAATCTCTCTCTTTCTCTCTCCCTCTCTCTGCTCCTCTTGATTTCTCTCTCTGAGTCAGTCCTTAACTCCTTGCACGAAGGAGATCCATTTCTCTCTCTCTCCTTCCCCCTCTCGCTCCTTCCCCCTCTCGCTCCTTCCCCCTCTCGCTCCTTCCCCCTCTCGCTCCTTCCCCCTCTCTCTCAGTCCTAAACTCCTGGCGTGAAGATACATTCTCTGTGAGGTGGGGTGTCGGAGCTGAAAGCTCATTGGCTCCCAGCTGACCCTGGCCTGCGTGGTTAGACCCCAGAGGAGATTATTTTGACACAGTGGGTCAAACGATCAGACTAAGTTGCCCTATCAGACATGGCACACCCTGCTGGTAGAACCAACCCAAAGGGGCCCAAATCTCCAATCTCCCTTGCCTCAACCCAACTCTGCTACATAAATAGATATATATCTCCCCTCAGAAAATAGTTGAGCTGGGCTGTGAATGTGAAGACAGTGAGCTACTTTCACTTCTGTTGTTGTGTCATGAGACACAACAACAGACAAAACAGATTCCTACAGCTTAATGCAGACGGGCCTTGTGTGGTTATAAGACTGTGACAGCATAAGCTGATTCTTGTCCCTCCGTATTTTCCTCCTGTCTTTCTCCTCCTCCTCCTCCCCCTCCTCCTCTGTGTTAAGGTTGTTAAAGGCGTTCCAGGAGTGGGCTTTACGTCACCTAAAACCCATGAAGTGATCTGGCAGATCCCTTTGCTATCCTCCTACATACTGGCTTTCATTCTCTCTGTCTTCTGTCGCTCTCTCCACTCTCTCTTTTTCACTTTCCATCTGTCACTTCCTCTGTCTCTCCCTCCTTTTCTCTCTGTATCTCTCTCTTCTTAATTGCTTTTACTTTCTCTGTATGTCTCTGTATCTCGCTCTGTATCTCCCTCTCTCTCTCTCCCTCTCTCTCTTTATCTCTTTATCTCTTTATATCCTCCGTTTCTTTTAGGATCCTGTTTATTTTGATCCACTTGCAACTCAACAACAGAAAACCACACACACACACCCACGTGTTTTCGTGGCTGCACAAGCTGCACGTGGTAGACACACACGTACACCAGTCTCCTTGCTTTCTAATGCTATCAATATCCATTTAGTCCTTTTTGGTATTCACGAAGCGAACCGGCAAGGCACGACTCATCAATTAAACAAATTAGTGATCGCTCAGGTGAAAGATATATTGATGTTCTCGTTGTTTGTTAGTTCATGCCTGTTGTCTGTGTTGATGGCTATCTAACCCGTGGGCCCTCGTCACACAAGTCCTGTTTGAACACAAACGCAACCGCCACAAAGCCTCTCTTAAATCACTCTTCATACAAGATATGTCAAAGAAAATTTCAGATTTTTTTTTTTTGTGAGGTTTTTAATTGACGACTGTTATACTTGTGTGCTTCATTACTGTAGCTTGTGTAGATCATTAGCGTTTGTTCCATTTTAGACATTTCATTGCAGTGTCAGGATTATCAGCAGTTCCATTAATGAGAAACCTGTAACTGGAATATCTTGCTATTGTTTAACTAGTTCAGTCGACCATATCGTTGGAGTGTAATGTAAAGTATTGTATGAGACGGGTCAGGTTTTTGAAAAATCTTCTTTGGTAGTTGAGTCCCATATGACTACAGAGTACAGTCACTCAAGCACAAATCAAGCACAGTATTTGTATTTTCAAATAGTAATTCCTGCCTGTGACGTTGTTTTGTCTGTAAAGTGTGATATCTGAAGTGTGATATCTGCTCTAGACATCTAAATCATAACCTTAAGGAGGCTGATTTGAGGTGTGAGTCAGTATGAAGACAAGACAACTTTGATAGAGGCGAAAGAGGAACCACTAAAAACAGACTTTTCTCCTTGTCTGCCCCCTCCTTCCCCTTTTTCCTTCCTCTTCCCTCCTCTCTCTTGGATCTCTCCCATCTCCCACTCTCTCCTCCCTTCCTCCTCTCCCTTGTCTCCCCCCCCATCCCTCCTCTCCTCTCCCCTGTGACATCGTCCCCCCTCCCGCCCCACACAGACGCTATGCCAGGCCTCCTCCGGTGGTCCAGGCTCTGTAAGTTCTGCGACGTGCGTCCCACCAGCTGCTCTGGCACAGGGACCTGCACCAGCGACTGTGACAGGAGCGCCATCTGTGTGGACCGCGACGAGGTCTGCGTCAGCATCTGGTGAGTAACCGTGGCGATGCTCAGGGGTTCGAGTCGGCCGAGGGTCCGGTTGCATGCTGGGTAGTGTAGTCCGTCTCAGTGCATGATTGGGTTTTCATCCGTGGTTCTCTAAAGGCCATTTCACACTGCCCCAACAAACACACAACTACTGTTGTACTACATTCCACTGTTGGGTTTAGATCGTTTGGACTGATAACTGACGTTAGGGTTAGGGCATCGTCCCAGCACAGACACCAACTGCCACATCACACCAAACCAACACAACTCAACAACTTAGCTGTTGGTGGTAGTTGCTGTTAGTTTGGGCAGCGTGAACCATACTGCATGTGTGTGACTTGAAAGTTACTCCCGGTTTTACCGGACGGCAGTTGAGCTAATGTCGGAGGCTTTTCTCAGGAGGAAGACAGACGACAACATAACGATGGACACCGTGTGCCACAACCCGGCGCTGCGGCTGTACGGCCTGATACTGGACGACTACAACAGCAGCCGGTGTGAGATGAGGGAGAGGAAAGGAATGGGCTCAATCTTCTTTATCTGTTCCTGCAGCAAGGACGAGTGCAACGACGGTGTCATCTTCACGCACAGTAAGTGCTGTGTCATCATGATGTGTCATCAGGACTGTCTGTTTGTCCAGGCAGCGTTGTGTTTAAGATTATAGTGTTGTTGTTACGGCATGCTATGCTAATTCCTGTGTTGTATTCTGTTATGCTGTGTTCTGTAATGCTATGCTATGCTACGTCGCTTCATGCTATGTAATGCTATGCTATGCTACGTCGCTTCATGCTATGTAATGCTATGCCCAATCTCGAGACACATGTCTCCAACACAACCTTGTACTCTTCCGGTCATGTAACACAGCCTGAAAAACAACAACTGTGGAAACCATAAATTCGTGACTCATGTTCTGAACACGTCGTCAGGAATGTTTGCGCAATTTCTAGTTAACTCCTCTCTCTCAATGTTTGAACAGTAACATGTGTGATCGCCGTGTACACCCTCCCAATACAAGATAGCTAACAGGTTGTCAGGCAGACTCCAGTTTCCGTCTTGGCTGTGTAGCCGCATGTGTTTTGACTACCGCGTGCAGGCGCTGAGACACATTTCAGACCTGGCTGCCTGTTGACAGGGGCCAAATTGAAAGCATCTGCGAAGGCGGGATGACGTCACGGAAAAGAAATGTGCTCTCAGCCAGGGAGCATAGATGGATGACTCTGAATGTTCTCCACACACAACCTGACGAGTAGAGTAGAGTAGAGCAAAGTAGAGTAGAGTAAAGTAAAGTACAGTAGAGTAAAGCAGAGCAGAGCAGAGCAGGGCAGGGCAGGGCGCATACTGGCGTTCAGACAGGCCTCATGCTTGCTATGTTACTGCACAGGCCTCATGCTTGCTATGTTACTGCCGACCATGTGCAGATTCAGGCCAGGAACTCTCCTGATTTCTCTCTCACTTTTTTCCAAGAATTTAGAAAAACGGTCTGCATGACTGTCTGTCTCTCTCTCTCTCTCTCTCTCTCTCTGTCTCTCTCTCTCTCTCTCTCTCTCTCTCTCTCTCTCTCTCTCTCTCTCTCTCTCTCTCTCTCTCTCTCTGTGTAAACCAACACAAACAGGCAGGGGCCATGTTGAGGATGTCAGACTTGTGGTTTCCTGTCTGACTGCAAAAATGAGAGCGAGAGCTTGACAGGCATTTGCTGTTGAGCCCTCCCCCCCCCCCCTCCTCCTCGTATTGCCCCCCCAGTGTTATTACACAGCGCGCAGAGCAACTGGACGACTTGTAAATAACTACTTGGTGTCCATCCAGCTCTCTTTTACGATGTTCCCCGTCTCCCAACAAGCTTCCCGAAAATAGGATCATAAACGCGACACATGGATAAACAGTCATCAGGTTCCCCGGCAGTGTGGCCGGGCCTCAGACCACGCCACGCCCTCCAGATACAACAACCAGCCTGCGTCTATAAGAAGATACAATGTGCGGTTGGCCGGGTTGAAGCACGCTTGTTGTTCAGGGACCAGACTAACTTTAGCTTCTCCAGACTTGGTGGCATTCCTCAGGGAGGTGTTAGGTTGCGCGGTCGTCTTGCTGGAGAGGAGCCCTGCTCTGACCTTTGCAGGATGCTTTCAGGCCGCTGCTCTTATTGATTTGACGAGCGCTGGTCTCGGGGTTCACGTATGGAACACTGGGGGCTGTGTGTAGGTCTGACCCAGGGGACAACACAGGGGCAGAGAGCATCAGATCTGAAGGATCTGAAACCTTCAGATCCTGTCTGATCTCATGCTGCTTGTTCTATGGGCTGTTTGTACGCCTTTTGATGTCCTGCATCTCTCTCCACACTTAAGAAACTTGTTTTTAAGTGTTTTCTCTCTCTCTCTCTCTCTCTTGCTCTCGCTCCCTCTCTCTCTCTCTCTCTCTCTATACACTTAAGTACCATGTCTCTCGTCCCCAGCCTCCCAGGTGGGCTCTGTAATCCTGGTGAGTCTGGGTCCCCTCCTCCTGCTGGCCGTCCTCGTCATCTCCTTCTTCTACTGGTACCGCGTGTACAGCCAGCGCAACTCCGGCGGCAAGCGCAAGAAGTCCCCTCAGCGGGACTTCAGCGACGGGCAGGCCATCATCATGAGCGAGGAGGGCTCCGAGTCCAGCTCCACGTTGGCCAACAACCTCAACCACAACACGGAGCTGCTGCCCATCGAGCTGGACAGCCAGGTGGGGAAGGGCCGCTTCGCCGAGGTGTACAAGGCCAAGCTGAAGCAGGGGACATCCGCCGGGGAGCACGCCTTTGAGACGGTGGCCGTGAAGATCTTCCCGGATGAGGAGTATGCCTCCTGGAAGAACGAGAAGGACATCTTCTCCGACGCCGACCTCCGTCACGAGAACGTTCTGCACTTCCTGACGGCGGAGGAGAGGAAGGTGGAGCGACAGTATTGGCTGATCACTGCGTTCCATCCCCGTGGCAACCTACAGGTGTGTGTGTGATGCGTCTGGAAACCAAGCGCTGTGTGGCGTCGCTGTTTACGAGGCGTGATAATGAAAGCATGAAATGTTGCGATAGCATGTCGTTAGCGTGTCACAAAATTTATGAGCAAATCACGTTTGCACTCATAAAACCATAATTGTGACTTAGCATAATTATGGCAAAATATCACATTACCATAATATTATCATATCAGAAAAAGCATTAGCATACTGTATGTTCACACACATCTGGTAAATGTCTTTGGTTAAGATGTCTTTCACGTTACTTTATAGTCACTGACAGGTCATAGTGACTGTGAACATGGTCACCGTGACAACCTGTGGTGTTCGAGTGTGTTTGATATTGACCCCCTTCCCTGCCCCTCTGCCAGGAGTACCTCACAAACCACATCATCACCTGGGAGGACCTGTGGGTGCTGGGAGAGTCCCTGGCTCAGGGTGTGGCCCACCTCCACAGCGACCACACCCCCTGCGGACGATACAAGGTGCCCATCGTCCACCGGGACATCAAGAGCTCCAACATCCTGGTTAAGAACGACCTGACCTGCTGCCTGTGTGACTTCGGCCTGGGGCTGAGGCTGGACAACTCCTTGTCTGTGGACGAGCTGGCGAACAGCGGACAGGTGTGGAGCTCATCCCTCCGCCTCTCATCCCCTCATTCCCTTCTCTCTCATCCTCCTCTCCCCTCTCCCTCCTTCCTCTCTCCTCTCCTTCACCTCCTCTCTCATCTCTCCTCCCCCCTCATCCACCTCTCTCCTCTCCCTTCCTCCTCTCTCTCCTCCCCCCTCACCCCCCTCCCTCCTTTCCTTCACCTCATCTCTCCTCCCCCCTCATCCCCCTCTCTCCTCTCCCTTCCTCCTCTCTCTCCTCCCCCCTCACCCCCTCTCTCCTTTCCTTCACCTCCTCTACATCTCTCAGACTCAGTAATTTCCACAGAAGTGTTCCCTCCAGGGTTCAGCTGTGTGGCTGTGGCCAGGAGAGATCTCTCTATCTGGCTGTCTCCTCGCTTCTAGCTGGGGGGACTGATTAATAATGTTGATGAAGGACAAAGTCTTGTTAGTCTCTTGTTTTATTAGAGCCATCACACTAATGAGTTTGATTGGGTCCTAATGAATGGAGCTGTTATTGTGTTGCTCTAACAGGCTCGGGTCGTTTACAGTCTGTTATGGGAGTGAGTCATTATGGAGATTAGAGTTATACACTGCCTCCCTGACTCGACAGTCAGGTCTTCATACTGTAAAAAACACACTGTGTGTGTGTGTGTGTGTGAGTTATACATGTGTCTATCTATGTGTGTATGTATATATCTGTGTGTGTGTCTATGGGTGTGTGTGTGTGTGTGAGTTAGACATGTATCTATTTATGTGTGTATGTGTATATATCTGTGTGTGTGTCTATGGGTGTGTGTGTGTGTGTGAGTTAGACATGTATCTATTTATGTGTGTATGTGTATATATCTGTGTGTGTGTGTGTGTGTATATACACGTGTGTGTGCGTAGCTAACGCGTGTTCCTCTGTGCAGGTGGGCACCGCCAGGTACATGGCTCCAGAGGTGCTGGAGTCCAGGATCAACCTGGAGAACATCGAGTCCTTCAAGCAGACAGACGTGTACTCCATGGCCCTGGTGCTCTGGGAGATCACGTCCAGGTGTGACGCCATCGGAGGTCAGTCCCAGAGCCTGCTAACCCTAACCCTAACCCTGCAGCACCTCATGCTGTTAAACTGGAGCTCCTATTTCTCCTATCGTCTCTATCTCTCTTTCTATCTCTCTATCTCTCTGATATATATATATATTATCCTCTGCTATCCTCTATCTCTCTCTTTCTCCTCTCTTCTCCCGCTCGATTTCTCTCCCTCTCTCCTCTCTGTCTTGCTGCTCAGCAGGATTAGCTTGAGTGATCACATGGATTTTCCTCCTTTTCCCTCTGTGGGAACGGACTACAGCACTTTAACAGAAAGGTTTCTCACGCACAGACACACACACACACACCGTCCATCGCGGGGCGGTCTCAAGGCCGCTTACCTACCATGCCGTTTATCCTGTTTGTCGTTCGACCTCACAAGGCCAGGATGCCAGCCCATAATAGAGACGTCTGATTCCCCTGCCCGCCGCCGAGCACTAACTCGGGTCATGTGACACCCGGGCGTTTGTTTAAAACTTCCCCCGTGTCTCAGAGGTCTACTCTGTGCCCCTAACTCCTTCCCCTCTGCCCCTACCTCCATCTTCGTTTCCATTGTGCCACTGTGGTGATTGAGGGCTGTCGATGCCACTTCCTGTTTTCAATTCTCCTCCCCCTTGAACCTATCGCCGTGAAGACGCTGGGGGTGAAGGAACAGCAGGGCAGGGTTAGAGGGGGGTTGGGGGGCAATGAGGTGTGTGTGTGTGTGTGCCCTGCTGGTACACCTCCCTGATGAAAATAGTCCATTTCCTGTTTTGCGCTGAGCAGAGACCTGTGATTGGATGATCTTTAGGTCAGAGAGACAGAGGAGGAGCTACACTGACTACACTACACTGGCTTTCTCTCCCCTTGTGTCTCTCTTTATATCTCTGTCTGTGTTTTTCTTTCATTCTCTCTCTGTCTTTGTCTCTGTGTCTCTCTCTCCTTTTATGTTTCTCTCTGTTTCTGTTTCCCCACCTCCCCCCCAGGTCTCTCCTGCACTAGGAAGTTACCCCCACTCCCCCTCCTCCTCCCCCCAAGTCTCACATTGTAGATGTGAGACTTGGGAGGAGCTGGAAGCATGAATTAGGTCCATGAATTAGGTCATTATTCATAATGTTGTCATCGTTCATAATTCTTCATTTATGTTAGATGCTGTAGATTGCTGATAAGAATCTAATAGAATCGTGTTTCATGTAGGATTAGGACTTATTTATTTATCCCTGGTGAAGATTATTGATTAGAGGTTAAGACCACGAGGAAACTGCCAAGAAGAGCCTCAAGAATCTCAATGTACCCCAACCTCTTAAAAAACTAACTGAAACTTGAAACTAAAGCCATATAGATGATCTGGCAGGGGTTTGTAGAAGTACTGCTCTATGGTAGAAGTACTGCTTTACGGTAGAAGTACTGCTTTACGGTAGAAGTACTGCTTTACGGTAGAAGTACTGCTTTACCGTAGAAGTACTACTTTACGGTAGAAGTACTGCTTTACGGTAGAAGTACTGCTTTACGGTAGAAGTACTGCTTTACGGTAGAAGTACTGCTTTATGGTAGAAGTACTGCTTTATGGTAGTTCTGCTTTATGGTAGAAGTACTACCCCCCTCCCCCCTAATAAAACACTAAAGCCAGACTAAGTGAGGGAAGTTTTCCATTCAGGTATTAATAAGGCAGCTCTGTCATGCAGATTCCTCCTGTAATGGTTTTAATTGTGTAGCTGTTCCAGTTCCTCCTATAGCAGTCGTCTGGTCTGGAAGGATGACACATGTGCTTGGTCTGGTCCAGTCTGGAGAGATGACACATGTGCTTGGTCTGGTCCAGTCTGGAGAGATGACACATGTGCTTGGGAGGCGTGTCAGACACCCAGACCCCCTGACTACACTACACTGGCTTTCTCTCCCCTTGTGTCTCTCTTTATATCTCTGTCTGTGTTTTTCTTTCATTCTCTCTCTGTCTTTGTCTCTGTGTCTCTCTCTCTTTCTCTCTCTCCTTTTATGTTTCTCTCTGTTTCTGTTTCCCCACCTCCCCCCCAGGTCTCTCCTGCACTAGGAAGTTACCCCCACTCCCCCTCCTCCTCCCCCCCACCTCCCCCAGGTCTCTCTGCAGACAGACAGACAGACAGACAGACAGGACACACAGCAGACAGACAGACAGACAGACAGACAGGACACACAGCAGACAGACAGACAGAGATGCCAGGACAGAGTGGATTTACGGCAGGATAGGAGTTGGGGAGGAGAAACTGAGATAATCCATGTGTTTTGCTTTAGTCTGCTTTCTCACTTCCCTCCTCCCTCCTCCCCTTCTCTCCCCTCCCTTCCCCTTCCCTCTCTTTCTTCTCCCTTCTCTCCCCTGTCCTTCCTCTGTCCCTCACCCATCCTTTCCCCTCCTGCTGCCTCCCCTGGACGCCTCGGGAGGGAGCAGGAGGGAGCGGGAGGGAGAGGTCTCTCTGGAGGAGAGAGCAGAAGAACCTGGCCTCTCTCTCTGCCAGTGTGTTAAGATGCCCCCCCCCCCCCCCCCCCCCCCGGGGGGAAAGATGCTCCGAGAGATTGTCAGGTTACGTCTCTGTCTGTGCAAGTGGCGCCATTGAAACGCGATGTGTTCTCACACACACACACAAAACACGCACTCACTCACACACACACACACACACACAAACAAAGTATACAAAAACACACACAGACAGGGCACTCTCCCACACACGTCTCTCCACCTGTCAGTCTTGTCAAACAGGAGGTTCCCAGGCTGTCGTTGTAGCTTGGAATGATACTTATGACACCATGAAACTCCCCTCACCTGTATCTCTTTCTCACACACCCACACACGACACAAACTGACATGACATCTGTCAGCCCAGCCACATGGGCTGGGCTGACAGGAGCACACACACAATAATACACTCCCAACAGCATTCCAACCAACCGTCATATGATAAGGAGAGAGGGGGAGACAGAGAGGGAGAAGAGAGAGGGAGTTAGAGGAGAAGAGAGGAGTGTTGGAAGGAAGGAAGGAAGGGAGTAGTGAAGGAGGAAGGGGAGGAGTGTGGGAGAGAGGGAGGGAGGGGGTAGGAAGGAAGAGGAAATGGCCCCTCTGGGATAAATAAAGTTTTTAGAATTGAATTGAATTGAGGGAAGAAGAGAGGACTGAGTGTGGAAAGACGAGGGAAGGGAGGGGAGAAGGGTGTTGACCATCTCTCTGCCGGGGAAATACCTTCTCTCCCATGAGGGATTCTGGGTAATAGAGCAGGGCAGAGCAGCTGCTCTCCAGATGTCAGTTAGAACCTCAGCTTCATTCCACCGCCTGTCTGCCTGCCTGCCTGTCTGTCTGTGTACCTGTCTGTCTGTCTGTGTACATGCCTGCCTGCCTTCCTGCTTGCCTGTCTGTCTGTCTGTCTGTCAGTGTACATGTCTTTCTGTGTACCTGTCTGTCTGCCTGCCTGTCTGTCTGTCTGTGTACATGTCTGCCTGCTTGTCTGTCTGCATGTCTGTCAGAGATGGCAAAAGTACACACATCCTTCACCGCATCTGTAGAAGTACAGATATGTTTTAAAAGACTGGTAGTAGCTGACGTAAAGAAGTATGGGCTCTGACATTTACTGACTTTTATCACAGATTACAGACAAAAGTGAAAATATAGGTGTGACATAACATTCCTCCCACCTAACAGTGGTGCTCAGAGAGCGTAGCTGCTCCCTGTGGATTCACCTTCCTCCTGTTGGACTCGTGAGAGAGACGGACAGATTCTGCTTCAGTCGGGGCTCGGAGGAGCAGCTTAACCACCTTCCCTCTCCTCCCAAAACTCCCTCGCTGTCACCATCCCCTGAAGTAGAACCCAGGGCCAAACCAGGCCCGCTCTCCAGAGAGACAAACTGAGCCAGGATGGTTATAATAATAATAATAATGATGTTTTCTAGTTGCAGACTTGTATCATTGTATCCCAAGCCATGCACACTACAAGGGAGGGAACCTGTGACATTTTGATCTGCAGTCAAGTGCTCTAACCACTGAGACACACCCTTCCTTTAGTATGAGAGGGTCTGCAAACCACATGAAGTCGGGATTGTTTGGAAAATACTCAAGCTGCCAAAACCCGATCTCAGCGTCTCATTTCTGAAGCTTTTCAAAGCTTCAAAGGAGGGTCTTGAATCGTCTGCTCAGCGACGAGGAGTTTCCGACCCAGATACGCTTTTATACTATCGTCAGGCCCCCCCGTCAATGACAGGAAGTCAGAGGGAGGACAGGAAGTCAGGAAGGAAGTGTCACATGATGTATAGTGACTGTTTGTTAAAAAACTCAAACAGTAACCTCCTGAAACATCAGTCAAGTTTAATGAGGTTATCGTGCTCTGTGTGTCAGATTGGATCGCTTCTGCTCTCACTGGGGTTCTGTTTTGTTTTGTTTTTGTAAAGACATTGAATCTCTAAATATATCCCTGGCTGTGTTGTTGTGTCTTCTCCGAACCACTGCTTTCTTTGTGATTTAGTGCCTGTGCCATTTCTGACTTTAATGTGGGGTTAGCTATGGATCGCTTTGGATAAAAGCGTCTGCTAAATGAATAAATGTAACTAGTAAAGACCCATGATCCCTCCAAACCAATATTGACCGTCCCTTTGATTGTGGGACAACACGTGTGTGTGCGCGCGCGTGCGTGTGTGTGTGTGGACTGCTAAGTGCCCATAAGTGGACTTAACTACTCATCCGGCATATTTTGGGATCCATTGTTTTGGAATCAACAAGATTGGACAGTTGTTTATGAAATCATATCTGGCTTGCTCAAAGCTCTATGGGGTTGCCCGTTACTGTCAAAGGGAGGAAACTGAATCACATTGACGAATGGGTGTGTGTATTTCTGCTGAAACTCTGTTCAGCAACAATGGAAATCAGGTTGCCAAAAACAGGAAGTTGAAGCCCGTTTGAAGACAGCTGTTGCTCAAATGTATGCAGCTTCTTTACTGAATGTTTTTAAAACACCAACAAATTCCACCGTGTCAAAGGGGTAGTGAACCAAAAGAAAAGTACTAGTTTAGTAAAGTAAAGTTTTAGTACATTTTGACTAGGTTCAACTCGCATATCCAATCGTAATCACAGGAGATGGGCTGGATCTGGACTCGGGCCGTTTCATTCCGTCCTCTCCTCATGTCCCTGAGGTCTCTGTTTCCTCCATCTGAGAACTCGACGCTTCAGAGTTTAGATTTCGTTTTCATACCCAGACTGATCCAATCAATGTGAAGATGAACTGCCAGGAAACTGTTGCCTCTGGTTCCCCGGTTGTGTCCTCCAGCCCAGATCTCTCTGCCTTGAGAGAAACTTGGGAGGTTTTTAGACAGTTTTAGAGGCGGTTTCACAAGATGGCTGACAGTTTGCCCAACTGTGAGTTTGTGAGTTGTTTTAAGCACATTCACACCGAGGATAAATGTAATAATATTGAATGTTTCTCTTTTGGCCTCTCCCCCCCCCCCAGCCCCAGACCACGAAATGGACACAACTGTTATTCTCATTTCTGACATCTGTGTTCCTCTGCTCTATAAAGATACAACCAGCAGTTTCATTTGATTTCAGGGTGGAAACTGAAAGCTGCTCTTAATGGGGACTAAACATCCACTCCCAGTTTATTTTATTTGTTCAGTTTAGATTGTCGGTGCACTTGTTGCCATGGTCACATTGCTCCTAGAGGTGGTGGAGAACAAACGTTTACACAGTTCTTAATGTGTGTGTGTGTGTGTGCGCAGAGGTGAAGGAGTACGAGCCGCCGTTTGGGAAGGTGAGGGACCACCCGTGTGTGGAGAGCATGAAGGACAGCGTGCTCCGAGACCGAGGACGACCTGAGGTCCCCACCAGCTGGACCAACCACCCGGTACCCACACACACACACACACACACACGCACATGTACACGCATACACACACACATGTGCACACACACACACACACATGTGCACACACACACACACACATGTACACGCATACACACACACACGTGCACACACACACACATGTACACGCATACACACACACATGCACACACACACGCTTGTACACGCATATACACACTTGTACACCCACGCAAACACATTTAAACACAGACAAACCCACGGACAGATATAAAAAATAAAAAAAACACACACAAACAACCCCCCCCCCAACAAAACACATTATCACACACACATCTCAATTCTCTCTCACACACACTCAAACCCACCCATACACAAACATAACAAACATGCACATCAAACACAACCACAAACCTTAGGACAGAAAATAAAACTTGCTCACGTTAAACCAACCCCACAAAAATACATTACCACACACACACATCCTGTTCCCTCTCCTCTATCACACACTCACACACACACATACACATACTTACACACCCAAACCACCAAACCACAGGTGCTCATGCAGACATCCTCAGAGGAATGTTTACAGACAGACGTGCATAGTTTCACCCTGAAACCGTCTGGAAGTTTGTCTGAGTACCTATGTCTGAGTGTGTCTGTGAGAGTGTGTCTGTGAGAGTGAGTGTGTGTGTGTGTGTGTGTGTGTGTGTCTGTGTTGTTGACTGTGGGTGTGTATCTGTATTGTTGACTGAGTGTGTGTGTGTCTGTGTTGTTGACTGTGGGTGTGTATCTGTATTGTTGACCGAGTGTGTGTGTGTCTGTGTTGTTGACTGTGGGTGTGTATCTGTATTGTTGACCGTGTGTGTGTGTGTGCGCTCCCTTGCTCCCCCTGCAGGGCCTCCAGGTGGTGTGTTCCACCATAGACGAGTGCTGGGATCACGATCCCGAGGCTCGTCTCACCGCCCAGTGTGTCGCCGAGCGCTTCAACGACATGGAGGACCTGGACAAGCTGTCTGGACGCAGCGACTCCCAGGAGAAGATCCCCGAGGACGTGTCCGTGGTGGACGAGAAGTGATGCTCCGTGTGCAACGCAGCCCCACGCAGGCCTGGATGAGGAACTGCACCCTGGCAGCTGAGCAGGAGGGAGACTCAAGTTTCAAGTTCTGCTGGGGGACTGGAGGTTGCGGACGCAAGCTTGTGTTGGGGTTTTGTCAAAACGTTAACAGCGGTTCTCTGACGAGACGGAGAGAGATTCAAGCATCGTGTGTGTTTGACCGTCCGGAACCGATCCAAAGGTGGAACCGTAAGCCATAGGGGGACTGAGTGGAAGCGGAGGGTTCGAAACCCCCCTGCGGCCAACACAGTTCTGTATGCACTTTATCAACATCTATGCATTCATACCTTAAGTTATGTGTATTCAGTTATCGCTACTTGATTATGACGCTAACAATGATGCTATCGCTATCTGATTATGAAGCTAACACGTACAATATGACGATAACAAGGGTACAGCATGTAACACTAATAACATTGGTCCCTGTTTTAAAACCTGCTTAAAGCTTTTTAAAGACTTTATGGAGGAGGCATGGGTGACAGAAGGGACTGGAGCTTTGTAAAACGGAAAGAAAACAAGGAGTACATTAAGTTTCATTTCACAATTCCAAGCAGGGGAATCCTGTGACTTATAAAAGCGCAGATTGAAGAAGACTGAGAAGATGAACTGTACAATAGAGGCTGTGAAGTCATCTTTGGAAGAGGAAAACTAGGACAGGAAGAGGACTAGGGAAGAGGAAAGGAAGTTGTCTTCCCTCCTCTTACATTTAGTCATTTAGCAGACGCTCTTATCCAGAGCGACTTACAGTAAGTATAGGGACATTCCCCCCGAGGCAAGTAGGGTGAAGTGGTTTTATTCGCCATGTAAGTTTTCACAACACTGAATTTACTGCGGCAAGAAGGTGCATACAATAAACATATATATATATATATATATATATATATATATATAAATAAACATACACACACACACACATATATACACACACACACAGGCTCACACATACATGCATTCACATACACACATGAGTATCATCAACTCCATCTTGCTCAAAATGAAGATATGATGTAAGTGGTTGTGAAAAGGACGACTATCAAAGTTCTTTCTTTTTGAAGAGGTCAGTCTGACCTCCCCTGTGTATTATGTACAAAAGATATAATTAAAGAGTTTCAGTATTCATTCTTATAAAACAAGCTTTTTCACATTTTATGGGATTTCAAACTGAGGTTGTCAAATGTGTTTGTGTGTGTGTATCTGTGTTGCTGACTGTGTGTGTGTGTTGCTGACTGTGTGTGTGTGTGTTTCTGACTGTGTGAGTGTGTTTCTGACTGTGTGAGTGTGTTTCTGACTGTGTGTGTGTGTGTTGCTGACTGTGTGTGACTGTGTTGCTGACTGTGTGTGTGTTGCTGACTGACAGCCCTTTGATACCTGTCCCAGACTAGTCAGACAGAGCAGGTATGTCTGCCGCCACGGCAACAGCCCCCGGTTACCGCTCTGGTCCCTGCGTCCCCTAGCAACGCCATGGAAAACACACGACCGTGCCAGCGAGGAACGCTGCCTGTCGCCTCCTCGCCTGCCCCCTCGCCTGCCCCCCCGCCTGCCCCCTCGCCTGCCCCCCTCCACAAAGACTTCTCTCACAATGGTTCTTTCTACTACCAACAGATAAAGTAGGTGTGTGTGTCTGGCACCTGTGTGTGTGTGTGTGGGGGGCACATGTCTGTGTGTGTGTGTGTCAGCCAAGCTAAATTCACAAGGTTAAGAGCTTCTGAAACTCAAGTTGTTCATACAAAACCAGCTGCTTTTACCAGCGGCTCACTGACAATGTAACTGCTTAAGAGTTTTTCTTTCAAAACGTGTGTGTGTGTGTTATCTGAGGAAGCATGTACTTTGCTGGGGAACAGATGCAAACGAAGGCGTCATGTTCTATTTCCAGAGTGTCTGTGAACAAGTCCAAACAAGCTGTTTCTCTTTACTGAAACAGTCGCTATACACCATCTAGCAGTGCTGTGAGTCCACCGTTCTCAGACACAACATCTGTTCCAGTGGGGGGGGTTTCTCTCTCTCACACACACACACACACACACACACACACACACACACACACACACGTCAAGCAGTTGCCTTGTACTTCTCTTGCTAAATTTCTCCACAGTTTCACATTTCTCCACAGTGTGTTTCTGTCTTGTAACATAGCAAAGCTTTCCTGAGGCAGCGTGCTGTTTGGAACCAAGCCCTCAATAGCTCTGAACATGCACATCTACGGAGAGATAACCACAAAACACACAATTAAACCTTGAAGTTTTTCAAAGGTAAAGCTACATATTACTCTAGGATAGTGACCATGTAGGGGTAGCGTGCGTCTCTGAAAAGATTAAACCAAAACTGTGGTGTTGTATTTTGCTGAACACTAGAGGGCGAAGTGGTTCCATTAGAACGGACCCTGAACACATCTGTACTCTGACGTCAGAGAATATTGCATCAATACAGTAGTCTTAGCCTCGGTAAACAAGTTGTTTTATCCCCCAGATTACCATTTCCTGTCTCTACGGTGCTTCATGTGCATGTCATTTCCTGTTATGGTCCATTCTCTGGGCTGGTGGAATTGTACGAGTTGGGCTGCGACTGTAATGAGGTATATTTCCATGACTGAGAGGCACACTCACAGCCACTGCCTGCCCAAGCAAACACTGGAGCTGTTCTGTGTCCTAGTGTGCCCTGATTGGGTTTTAATGGCACCCTTTGGTCAACTTAGCTTCAGAATGACACATTCAGACTCACATAAACACAAGCCAAAGGTGAGAAAGTCGCCCTCTCTCTCTCTCTCTCTCTCTTCCTCTCGCTCCAACTAGTTTTTCTCTCGCTCTTTCTCTCTCCACCTCTCTCCCCTCCTCTTTCTCTCCTGTCTCTCTCTTTCTCTTCTTTTTCTTTCTGCCTTTCTCTCTCCCTCGCTCTTTAAAGTTCTCTAACTCTTTCTCAATCTGTCTAACACAGACAAAAACTTTTTCTGGCATTACATCACCACGTAAATTCACCACCTAACTTGTTTTCTTCCAGCTTTCCAAAGTCTGAAGAAGGCCCTTGAAGTTGTTGAAAATATATGTTTGCAACCTTCTGTCACTTATAGTCATCCTCCCAATTAAGCCTGTTGTCTCTAACCTGGCTAACTCAGAGACGATTGTAGGCGTGGGCGGTCAAAATGAGAGAAAAATATACACGATTGCTACGGTGGGTTTGTAAATTCCTGCCGGCGACCACAGATTGATGGAGTGAGGACGACGATCTCTTGCCAACGCCGAGACAGGTTGCCACGGCGACGCGTCGTTATTCGTCCCCCCCTGTGTGTGTGTGTGTGTACACCCTCCAGAACCCTGCTGCCTTCCAGTCACAGACTCATGGTCAGCAATGACATCACCCTCAAAAAGCCAACAGGGCTTGGCATGCTCCTGTTCACTCTTTCTCTCCTCTCCCTCCCTCCCCTCTCCCTCCCTCCCCATCCCTCCCTCCCCTATCCCTCCCTCCCCTATCCCTCCCTCCCCTATCCCTCCCTCCCCCATCCCCTATCCCTCCCTCCCCCATCCCTCCCTCCCCTCTCCCTCCCTCCCCTCTCCCTCCCTCCCCCATCCCTCCCTCCCCATCCCTCCCTCCCCTCTCCCTCCCTCCCCTATCCCTCCCTCCCCCATCCCCTATCCCTCCCTCCCCCATCCCTCCCTCCCCTATTCCTCCCTCCCCTCTCCCTCCCTCCCCTATTCCTCCCTCCATCCCCTCTCCCTCCCCTATCCCTCCCTCTCCTATCCCTCCCTCCCCTCTCCCTCCCTCCCCTCTCCCTCCCTCCCCTCTCCCTCCCCTCTCACTCCCTCCCCTATCCCTCCCTCCCCTATCCCTCCCTCCCCTATCCCTCTCTTCTCTATCCCTCTATCCCTCTCTCATCCCTCCCTCCCCGATCCCTGTATCCCTCTCTCCTCCATCCCTCCTTCTCTCCCTCTATCCCTCTCTCATCCCTCCCTCCCCGATCCCTCTCTCCCTCTATTCCTCTCTCGTCCACTCCCTTCTTTCCACTGAGACAAAATCGGTGCAACTTCGTTTTAGAGGTGTGAAAAATGCTCTACCAGACAAGAGAGGCCGACCTGAGGAGAATCGATTGGTCACGAGCAGAGCCCAGACACACAGTCCTGACTCGGGGCTGAGGACGGTCCTCTCTCGTTTTATGCATGGTTTTAATATTTGGATACGTATGACCTATATAATTCATCCAGGCAATAGGTTATCTTACGAAATATATGTCTGCAGTGGGATGTGACTAAAGGGGATAAAACCGTGCTTCTCTAAGTTACACTCATGTCTCAAACTCTCGTCCTTCTCAATGTACTGGTGTCGTGAAAAAGCCCATGAGAGCAAATATATGCATGAAGAGAATGTGAACCATTAATAACGCTCATGTCCTGATAACCCTTGCACTAAATTGAACCGAGGGAGGGTGTAGCTGAATGGTTAGTGCGTATAAATGCAGATTAAGAAAGCGACGGTTCAATCCCTCCTTCCAATACTGTGGCAATATGGGTTGTTTCTTGTCCATGGTACAGAAGTACATGTGACGCGAAAAAAGCCTGTTTGGTGGCAATCGGCTTTTCCGTCGGTGAGCCTGTCGAACGTAAACTTGGATGACTTGGAAGTTTTGAGTTATAATTGAACAGCACTCCTTATTTACTACATTGCCGCCAGACATGTCTCTTTTTCTTTCTTTGTTCAGTGCGGTAGCATCACATAAATCTGTTCCTGCTGGAATGGGAGAGTGGGTCTGTGAGGCCACTCAACAACCTGTGAGGGGAGTCATTTGTCAACTGAGGCAGCTTGGAAATTGGGAGCCACACTTTTCAACATCTGAATCCTGTTTCCCTCCGCCCCCCCAAGGGATGATGTCAGGCGAAGTTTTGTTTTTGTTTTCTTTTTCCTCACTAAATTTCCCATCCCTGAATGGCAGGCTCAGTCTCAGACTCAGGCGCTTAAAGCTTCTACAATCCGTAAGACAAGAGAACTGTTGATGATGCTTATCTTACTTCCGGAGGCAGAAACAGCCTCAAACATGTCAGAGCCTTCAGGCTTTGACATGTTAAATGATTAATATCGACGTCTCAGTTTCATGCCGTTTGACGTTCGTACCTGCAAGAGCGGTCCTACGTCTGGCGTAGAATGGCACAAATAGGCTACATTTACATTTAGTCATTTAGCAGACGCTCTTATCCAGAGCGACTTACAGTAAGTACAGGGACATTCCCCTGAGGCAAGTAGGGTGAAGTGCCTTGCCCAAGGACACAACGTCATTGACACGGCCGGGAATCGAACCAGCGACCTTCTGATTACTAGCCCGATTCTCTAACCGCTCAGCCACCTGACTCCCTACAATAGGCTAAGTAGCCTATTGTGCACACACACAAATGTATGTGAAACCATTTATACCATTTTAATAAAACCTACGACTGTCAATAGGAAGAGTAAAAACTAATACAGAAACGCAAATCCGGGCCCCCGTTGTATAAGAGACTGCCTCTGCCTCAACTATTACTGCGTGTGTTGGCAGTAGACGTAAAAAACTATTTTAATCTCTTGTAGATTAATTACTACATTAAAGAATGAGTGTTAGACTCTGCTGTTTTGAAAGAAAATATCACCAAGGGCGCGGTATTTATAAAGAATGTTAAAACGTTCACTTCACTTACATTTCCAATATTTTATTCATGTATTCGCCAGTAATTTGTCAGTAGGCAAGGATACAAGGTTCTAATCAGACATCTCATTACGTCAAATCAGGAAGTGCAGCAGCCCATAGGGTATCTAGAGAAGTTCTACTCTACTTATGTTTCATCTGCAAACATGGTCTGGAATGTAGGCTATACCATAAACTCAAAATATCACATCATCGTTTGGATGTAGCCTATATTTTTGGACTGAAATCTAACTGCGGGAGTGAGACTAGCAGGGGACAGACTAGCTGGGGACAGACCAGCAGGGGACAGACTAGCAGGGGACAGACCAGCAGGGGACAGACCAGCAGGGGACAGACTAGCAGGGGACAGACTAGCAGGGGACAGACTAGCAGGGGACAGACTAGCAGGGGACAGACTAGCAGGGGACAGACTAGCAGGGGACAGACTAGCAGGGGACAGAATAGCATCCCCAGCCCCCAGGTGTGCGAGGCAGCAGGCAAGGTCTCTCTCACACCTGGACATGTTCGGTTCGCTGGCCAACAGCAAGGTGAAGTAATGAGGCGTGTTCAAGGTGAAATGGCGCGTCACTGATCAGAGGAAGCAGGTGACCTGCTCTCTGACCGAAGACCCTCGTTGTCATGGGACCCGAATTTGACTGACAGCTCCGACTGGCCTGAAGACAAGAGCTCTGACGTTGACAGTGTTATTCATCAAGTTGCCCTCTTTCAGCCTCGACAATCAACTCTGCAGCTCCTACTGGGAGAGCAGGATTGTTTAACTGACTAGTTTTCATTCAACTTTTGAATCTATCAACAACAACAAAAAACCTTTCCTCTAAGAAAGCAGTTTAAGAAAAGACGTCGACTTTAAAGGTCCCATGACATGCTGTTTTTGGATGCTTTTATATAGGCCTTAGTCTTATAGCCATAATCCTAAAAGTCTAACCCTAACACAAAAAATGAAGGAAAAAAGGTTAGACTTAGGGATTGGGTAATGGCTATAACTAATCCTGATCCTGACTCTGCTACCACACCTGACCGTAACTATGTTGTTGGTTTAGAGTTAAGGTCAGCTGTTTCCCTAACCCTAACCCGAATTTTTTAATTTAGGCTAGGGGAACTCATATTAATGTTAAATAACATTAAGTGAAATTGTTGTGTCATGGGACCTTTAATAGTTCTGATCGTGTTAAAATAAAGCCTCTCTTGCTTTTCTACTTCCTGGTTCTTCGTGGTTATTCAAATATGCAGAACAAGGCAGATGTGCCGCTATGAATACAGACACCCACTGTGCCAGCTTTTAACAGCGTCGTTCTTGAAAACCCAACCTGAAGCAGATTGTGCCACCAGAGCACTCCGCTCTACAATTCACACACCATCTGCAGAGAAAGGGGGGCGTAGCTCAGAAGTATTCTGCGTGAAGGAGAAAGAAAAAAATAAAGAACCCAGGCTGTTTCCAGAGAGTCTGTATGCTAGCTTGGAAAGCTTGCATTACAGGTAACACAATAGTGGGTGATATCAGTGCAACTCAGGGGAGTCAGGTGGCTGAGCGGTTAGGGAGTCGGGCTAGTAATCTGAAGGTTACCGGTTTGATTCCCGGCCGTGCAAAATGACGTTGTGTCCTTGGGCAAGGCACTTCACCCTACTTTCCTCAGGGGGAATGTCCCTGTACTTACTGTAAGTCACTCTGGATAAGAGCGTCTACTAAATGTAAATGTAAACTCACAACACATTGCTCGGGTGATTTCAGTGCAACTCAGGGAAATTGTTGAAGCCAATGGATTGTGTGAGACGAGACATCTGTATCTTCCAGACCACTCTGTCTGCATCCTTTACACAGTGTCCTGTTTAAGATTGCTGCAACGCGGCCACATCAGCAGAGATTGCCCCTGATTGTGCAAGGACATGACAATGCCTAACAACCCTTTCAGTATGGCGAGGAAGAGAACAAGAGCTAGCTGATTTTCCCCCAAACACACATCCTCCCCTCCTAATTTGTGTTGTTTTCATGACAAACGTTGGTGAAGACACCTGCAGACTGCTTAAAATATTATTTCCCAGCATGCCTCCCTAATAGTACTCATGAAAGCTGGCAAACAAGCAGTCACAAAAGATAGCAAAGCAAACAAACACTCAGGGCTTTGTCTCTGGAGGAAAGGAGGAAGGCAGAGACTCTTTGCCCAGCAAGCAGAGACTCTTTGCCCAGCAAGCAGAGACTCTTTGCCCAGCAACTGGTCTTCTCTCTGCTGGTACTCACAGAGACCTTGACAATGGAAACAACATTTGGAGCTTGCATTTCCATTTAATTCAAAAGGTCACATTTTCTCACTTTGGGTATGTGTGGCATGTGAGTTTTTGTGTGAGTGTGTTTTTGCCTGGGTATTTGAGTGCGTACATGTGTGTGTGTGCACCCATTGATGCATGAGACAATCTTGGTGAATGGAAAGTATTGTTTGTGTGTGACTGGCTGAATCTCTCTCCTTGAAACAAGGATGCAGCAAAGGCACGCTTCTGCAGTGCTTTGTCTGGATTACCGGACTAATGTGATTCTGGTCTCACCCAGCAGTCATCTTCAACTCACACACTTTCCTCATATCCTCTCTCTCTCCTGTCTGCGTGTGTCTCTCTCTCTCGTCTCTCTCTCTCTTCCTCTCTCGTTCCTCCACCTGCTCACATCCAAACAATTTTTCTGATAATCACGCCTCTCTTTTCCTTTCTACTTTCTCTAATCTGTTTTCTAATTTAATCCTGTCCTCCGTTATTCCTCCTCCTCTCCTCCTGCATTCTGATCCCCCTTTTCTCTGTTCTCCTTCATCCCATAGGGAGTCAGGTGGCTGAGCGGTTAGAGAATCGGGCTAGTAATCAGAAGGTTGTTGGTTCAATCCCCGGCTGTGTCAAATGACGTTGTGTCCTTGGGCAAGGCACTTCACCCTACTTGCCTCGGGGGGGGGGATGTCCCTGTACTTACTGTAAATTGCTCTGGATAAGAGCGTCTGCTAAATGTAAAATGTAAATCCCTCTATCATGGCCCGCTGCACTCGCTACGCCGGCCAAAGCTTCCATTACCTACATCTTGTTCCACCATGAATATTCACCCCCTCGTCTATGTGCTTCACCTGTCTGTGTAAAGTAGCCTTTCACCCTGGTCCTCATGCTCCCTTGTCCTGCATGTTTTAGACGTTTCCCTGCTCAAACACACCAGATTCTAATGAATGGGTCGTTATCAGGCTTCTGCTGGGCTGGATAATGACCCGTTCATTTGAATCTGGTGTGTTGGAGCAGGGAAACATCTAAAACATGCAGGGCAGGGAGGCCCCAGGACCAGGGGTGAGAACCACTGATGTAAACTGTACTTCCTCCGGAACGCCGGGCCTCAGTTTGAGCTCGCAAGTCATGTGTTCTTGTTAAGACTTCCTTTTCTGTGTACAGATTATTGAACAAAACATGATACATCCTTTTCCTCTTTGATCAAGGACGTGTTGCATAGAGTAAATGTTAAAAATAAGCACTTTGAAAACAAACAAGGATCTGCAGGAGCAGAGTGATACCAGTGCAGTGGTGACATATTTAACACATGCTTTCAGCCAAAGTGATGCACAGATAGGGATTTGAACCTTCAGACTTTAGATCTGCAATAAAACGCTCTTATCATTGAGCTATAGCTTACCCATTCCAGTGCAAGACATAGTTTGTGCAGTGTTGACAATGACACAGCATTCTGATCTCACTCCCCTCACGTCCAAGAACACCGAGGGGCAAAAAACCCCATCACCTTTCACAGTCAGCATTTGCAATGTAACACTTTCTAATTGTACTATGATTTTATACTATCTCTTTGATGCGTCAGTGTGTGCTTTATTCGGTTTACCATCCAGGTGGGTCTCGTTTGAGAAACGTCTTGTTTGAGGGAGACGGCCTGTAAAACCGTTTCCTGTTCCAACAGTAAATATTTTTCAATGAAAAAACGTAAAATTGAGAAAAAAAATTACAAGGTTTTTAATGTCCCTTTTTTTTATTTCTCTCTTTCTCTCTTGCTCTCTTTTTCTCTGATTCCATTGAATATAAAATCTGTCCATCATTTTGGTTTCACCCAACACCAACACCGACCAACGGTTCAGCGGTCTTTGCTCCGCCCACTTTATACCTGTCGTTCTGTGAGAGGCTGTCAGAGATGCCTGTCCCGCCTACTCGATCCCTCCCTACCGGCATTCAATCCGATTGAGTTTTGCAGAGCGTGAGTTTGCATTGAGGATATAATGGTGGTTATCTACGCAAGCAACTGCAAATAAAGGCCGTTAATCGATAGAAAAGGGGAGAGAGAAAAACGTACTAAAACCAAGGGACTTGTACGCAACGACGAACAAGGCAGAAAGGGGAGCGTGGCAGCAGGGCGCTCGGTTAGACCCGCTGATTCCGCAAACCACGCAGAATATGGCGGAGCACCACTCAGCTACCGACGGAAAGCACAAAGCGTCCCCCAATGCCGGGGGCTCGGTGCAGGGCAACAGCCGACCCATCGCCGCGGGTGGAGGAGGGGGAAAAGTAGGCCTGTCTGGCGGTCTCACGCAGCCGGCAGGCTGGCAGTCTTTACTCTCGTTCACCATTCTTTTTCTGGCCTGGTTAGCAGGATTCAGCTCTAGACTTTTTGCAGTGATCCGGTTTGAGAGCATCATCCACGAGTTCGATCCATGGTGAGTAACCAGCTAGCTGTTTTAGCATGCCGTCTGTGTGTATGTGTCGATGGTCTTGGGGGTGGTTGGTACAAGCAGTATGGCGATCAAGTTGACAGCTTGTCAGAGGCTAGTGGCAAGTTTTTCTAAAGTTGCGCAGCCACAATCCAGTCATGCTGCTGTCAGTGGTTGAATTCTTGGCCTCACGTTACCCTGCCAGCTAGCTAGCTGCTCAAGTGTCCTGACCCTCTCCTTAATAATGCCGTTTCATCGTAGCTGTAGTTAGTGCTAACGTCAGCGAGCTAGACATCCAAGCCAATAAACTTTTTATGCACTTCTATGTGTCGTTCGATTTTCCAAGTAAGTTTTCTTAGGGCTAGACTTAGCAGAGCGTTGATAAAGTAGTTGGCTGGCTAGCGGACATATAACTAGTTGGCTAGCTACTGTAGCTAGCTCTAGCTAGGCTAGCTATGTGACGCTCCTCGTGGGCGTCCTACTCGGTTAACGTTAATTCATTATTCACGGTGAATCGCTAAAAGCTTTCCTGGCTTTGTTTTCCGGTGTCTCCTTGCCAGGACGAAAATATAGGTGTTTTTGTCGTTTTGGGTTTGAGTTAAAGCTAAATAATATGCATCCTGTCAATGAATGAAAACTCGATTTGAAGGATGGTCAGGTTAGCGGGGGCTGTCTAGGAAATTAGCTTGGTCCTGCAATAAATCCGTCCAGTTTTGCTTTTGACGATTTCCCTTCTCTTGTGGACGCCAATTTGGCTCTTTGCCCGCGTACTTTCAAAAATGTGACGTCTGGAATGTGGTTTATTGGAGAGGTTAACGTGGCGCTCGGCTATATGGAAGCGTACCCGGAAGACGTCCCCTCGTACTTAGTAATGCCTGTGCGTACTGTGCACTGCAAGGTTTAATGGTGTCCGGCGGTAATCTGTCTCCTAACATTGTTGTGTCATAATCCGCTAGAGAGTTTAGATCCGTCATCATCATTGTCGGTAACACTTTAATGAGAGGTGGAGGTCGAGCAGGTCTTGGCTATCTCAGAGCTTGCTGCTTTTTGTTGAAGTTCATTCTTAGTTTGTGCACTTGGTACAGTCTGCTTGTATTGTTAAGGTTTCGTAGCTTTTATTTTGGTCATAGGCGACATCCCTATTTTTGGGAATAAATAAATCATCCAAATTGATGTGCTTGACAGTGAAAACAAGTTCCGTTGCAACTAAACAAATTTCACAGTGAAATGAGGGAATTGGATGGTTAATCCGATTGCCCGGTGGCTAGAAAACTATTGATTTGCTCACAGCTGAGCGTCCTACTACTTTATAATGCAATACTAAGCATTATGTTGAACAAAGCAATTGGGAGAAGCTAGATTGCGTCATCATCAGCAAATATCAAGGAGATTGCGAAACTGGTAGACGCTGGTTGGAGTATAAACTAATTAGTGCAACGGTGATAAATCAATTCAGTTATTTATTTTCTGTTCCACTGGAGTTCCACATTATCCTTGTCTTGATTTGACCCTACCTGGAACTGATTGCAGTTGGCAAAAATTGCAACCATTTAGTCAAAATCGTATCTTATCTCGAATCCTGCAACCAAAACCAAACCACAAATTAAAGTACAGCTGAGTAGACTATTGCCCATCTAGGTGACTAAGGGGCAGAATCATTATAGTTCAGCCTTTCTTGCAGCAATATATCTACATTTACATTTAGTCATTTAGCAGACGTTCTTATCCAGAGCGACTTACAGTAAGTACAGGGACATTCCCCCGAGGCAAGTAGGGTGAAGTGCCTTGCCCAAGGACACAACATCAGTTGGCGTGACCGGGAATCGAATTGGAAACCTTCGGATTACGAGCCCGATTCCCTCACCGCTCAGCCACCTGACTCCAAATATATAACTTCCTTTGTTCAATATTTGAGATGCTCTAGCCTGTGTGTGCAGAGACTTTCAATATTAGTCTCTTGGTTGATTTACCACCCCAAGTCTGTTGGTACGTTGGCCGTGGTTTATTGATTGTGTGCATGTTGAGGAGGTGAGGTTGGGGTGTTCCACCGGTCAATTCCTTTCTGGCCCAGTGGGTCATGGGACAGAGAGAGGGTCTGTGTTTCCATGGGGGGGAGAGGGGGGCTGCGTCTGTCCAGGGAGGAGAGAGGGGGAGAGGGGGGCTGCGTCTGTCCAGGGAGGAGAGAGGGGGAGAGGGGGGCTGCGTCTGTCCAGGGAGGAGAGAGGGGGAGAGGGGGGCTGCGTCTGTCCAGGGAGGAGAGTCAGAGGCACTGTGTGTTAGAGGCTGAACTGGATGTTCATGTAGGGCCTAGCATTCACTCACTCACACTCGCGCACACACTCTCACTAGTTCTCTCGCAAACTCTCACTCACTCACAATCTCGCACACAAACTCTTTCTCTCCAGCTCTCTGAGACACACACACACCCTCACCCTCCTCCAGGGCTGCTCTGGTACGTATCCTGGATGAGAGCCGGACTGAGGGTGGACAACAGGTGCGTATCTGCTCCTCCAGCCCTTGTCTGCTGTCTGAGGCAGGGCAGAGCTGTGGGGGCAAGGCTCTGCAATCTGAGGCAGGGCAGAGCTGTGGGGCCAAGGCTCTGCAATCTGAGGCAGGGCAGAGCTGTGGGGGCAAGGCTCTGCAGTCTGAGGCAGGGCAGAGCTGTGGGGGCAAGGCTCTGCAATCTGAGGCAGGGCAGAGCTGTGGGGGCAAGGCTCTGCAGTCTGAGGCAGGGCAGAGCTGTGGGGCCCAGGCTCTGCAATCTGAGGCAGGGCGAGGGCCAGGCTCTGCAGTCTGAGGCAGGGCAGAGCTGTGGGGGCCAGGCTCTGCAGTCTGAGGCAGGGCTGAGCTGTGGGGGCAAGGCTCTGCAGTCTGAGGTAGGGCTGAGCTGTGGGGGCAAGGCTAGCAGGCTGTCCATCTGACACTCCCAAGCTGGAGTTGGTTAACCTTGGATCGACCAGGACAACCAGACGGCCGACTGCAGCCTGGCCGGTAGGGAGGGACCCGTGATGAGTTTTGGGTGTGAATGGAAAAGTAGAAAAAGAAAAAACGGTGATAAATTCATGTGATGTAGCCCATCCAGACGCAAGATTCATGTGATGTAGCCCATCCAGACGCAAGATTCATGTGATGTAGCCCATCCAGACGCAAGATTCATGTGATGTAGCCCATCCAGACGCAAGATTCATGTGATGTAGCCCATCCAGACGCAAGATTCATGTGATGTAGCCCATCCAGACGCAAGATTCATGTGATGTAGCCCATCCAGACGCAAGATTTTCTTTCTCCTTAGAGAAACGGAGAGATGAAAGGGTCCTTTGCTGTAGAGAACTTGCCATGGAGGCAACGATTGTTAATCAAGGTGAATTAGTCAAATGGAAAACACTTCTGTAAAAGAGGAGACCAAGGTATTGATTGATTTATCTAAGATCCCAGATTTCATTCCCTGCAGAGACCACAGGATCTCCATCGAGTGAAATATTCAGAATAATATCCTTTTTCCTACCTACATTTAGTCATTTAGCAGACGCTTTTATCCAGAGCGACTTACAGTAAGTACAGGGACATTCCCCCCTGAGGCAAGTAGGGTGAAGTGCCTTGCCCAAGGACACAACTTAATTTTGCAAGGCCGGGAATCGAACTGGCAAACTTCAGATTACTAGCCCGATTCCCTAACCGCTCAGCCACCTGACTCCCTTTTCACATGTTAATTAATAAGGAAATATAGAATTTGCTGTCCTTCTTACTCCCCTGTGTAGGAGTCCTTGAAGACACACACGACATCGCTAACGTCTCTTGTTGTGATTCCATCCGCTCATCTAAGAAGACTATTTGAAACCCCCTAAACCACAGCGAAGGATCAAACTAGCGTTTGATCGGAGCACGCTTTGTTGATTTAGTTGATGTGAAACTGTTTCCTACATGGAGGCAAGGAGGGAGGCAGGGACACACAACGTCTGGCCCAGTGTATAATGAATGACCCAAGGTTCCTAGTTGGCTGTAGATTAACCAATCTTTCCAGCAGCCCAGGGCCTGGACCAGACACCCTCTCACCTTCTGCCCTGTAACAGGGGAACAGTGTCATCTTTAATGGAGCGCTTGATACTAAGCTCAGGATTAACGGCCATTTCCCCCCCCCAGTCCTCCCTGCAAAGAGGGTGGATGTAGGGACATGGAGATCCAGAGAGAGGGATGGATGGATGTAGGGACATGGAGATCCAGAGAGAGGGATGGATGGATGAAGGGAGAGAGGGATGAAGGGACAGTGAAAGGAGAGAGAAGGATTGAGGATATGACAGAAACTTCGGTCATGGATAATCCTAAAACGAAAAAAACAAAATGCAATTCTAATGAAAATGAAGCTTTGCATATACAAGTCAAGATTAAAAAGGGAGAGGAAGAGAGTGTGATATTGAAGGATGGAAGAGGGAGGGATTGGAAGACAGAGAAGGATTGGAGAGAGAGAGGGAGAGACCGGCAGGCGCTGTGGCTGGCGAGGCGTGTGGTGGTGACAGAGCTGTCCCTGGGCTCCTGGTGCCAGGCGTTGGAGCTGAGCTGGCCCCCTGAGGGGGCCAACAGGAGAGCATGATAACCAGCCCTGCCTGCACATAAACAGCCTTTTCTGTTTGTTTTCTTCAGGATTAGCTGCTCCCAAGTCCGTACCCACACCAGAGCTCAGCTAGATACAAACGCACACGCACCCTCTTTTTCTCTCCTCTCTTTCTTTTGCTTACACACACACATTCACATCTTCTTAATACCTTGCTTCTCTTCTCACTACTAATGCTTTCATTTCATTGATCGTACAGGACTAGTGTTGCGTGGAGGGCTGTTTAATGGAATGTTTCTATATGAGGAAACCCAGGCGGGTTCCAGACGACTCTCACCGTAGCGGGATACTTGTGCTCCCCTGGTGGGGAGGGGGTGAGGGAGAGCAATATGGGATCCCAGCTCGATTAGCATATTTGCTGATGCCCCTTCACGAATTAATGAATTATGCATGGGCCAGGCCTGCCTGTGTTCACTAGCCCGTCGGAGTGCAGCACTGCTGTCCGGCTGACAGGAAGTAAGACTGCCGCAGCAGGAAGTGAGACCGCCCGGCAGGAAGTAAGACCGCCCGGCAGGAAGTAAGACCGCCCGGCAGGAAGTAAGACCGCCCGGCAGGAAGTAAGACTGCAGCAGCAGGAAGTGAGACCGCCCGGCAGGAAGTAAGACCGCCCGGCAGGAAGTAAGACTGCCGCAGCAGGAAGTGAGACCGCCCGGCAGGAAGTAAGACCGCCCGGCAGGAAGTAAGACCGCCCGGCAGGAAGTAAGACTGCCGCAGCAGGAAGTGAGACCGCCCGGCAGGAAGTAAGACTGCAGCTCTGCAGGCAGGTGGCTCTGCTGCTGCACCTGTACAACTCATCCATAGGAAAGATGTGCTTGTCATCTCTAACAAGGTTAGAGATGGCTCTGTGTCTGTATGAGTGCACATACAGATACAGTACATACCTGGAAGGCAAGTGTTGGACTCCAGCCATCTCCCCTCTCCCTCCCTCCCTCCCCCCCTCTCTCTTCTCTGACCATGCTCTGCCCACTCCCGTCCCAGAGAACAGATCTGGAATCTAGGGCATTAATGTTGCTCAGAGTCTAAGGGAGCTGATCTCATGTCAGCCAGCCACAGGGAGGCGAGTAGCCTATCCTTGTTGCCAGGTGATAATAGCCCTCCCCCTTCCTTACACACACACACGCACACACACACACCTCAGACAGACAGGGCTCACACAGAGATGAATAACTGAGTCGTCCGGCAGCGGGGGGCGATGGTGGAGCAAACACCAGACCCCCCCCCCCCCCCCCCCCCCCCCGCTGCTCTCCTTTCTCTCATCCTGCCAGCCTTTCATCCCGGGGATACAGTCTGTCTACCCTGGACGGAGGAGGAGGGAGGGAGAGGGAGGGGGGGGAGCTCTGAGGCTTTGACAGCCAGAGGTCGGAGGGGAGGGTTGAAGGAGACCTTTTGGTTATCTCGCATCCTGGGCCCTTACTGACAGGAGTCGTGAGCACACGGTGGGGAAGCATCTGGAGGGGGGAGGGGAAGGAGGGAGGGAGGGGGAGAGAGAGCGCGAAGGGGGGGGAGAGGGGGAGGGAGAGAGGAGGATGATAATGATGGAGGGACGGAGGAGGGGATAAAAAGAGTACACTGCCAGGCATAGGGGAAGGTTGTTGGAAGAGGTGGAGGAAAATCAATTGTCCAAAAAAACAACAACCTTGTATTATCAGTGAGTTTATCCTCCCTCACGTAGGTGGGGGGGTCATCAGTCTTCAGCCTCAAGTGAAATTGAATTTCTTGGGTGGCTTAAAGAGCACTTGGAGCCTAGTCTGTTTTAATACAATAAACTGCTTAATACGTCTCAGCCCGAAAGTTGAAATAGCTTCACACAGCTCATATTTGTGTCTCCCCCCTCCCTTTCCCCCCTTAAACCCACCCAAGCACAAATACAACTTTCTTGAAACTGCTTTCCTTCTTCTAACTTTTTCTAGTGTGTTTTGTCAGTTTAAGTGGGTTCTACAATACACGGCCTTGTCAGTCTGTGGTGTCCCGGAGGAATGGCTTGGCTGGTGGCAGGTTTCGTGGATTGCTAGCGAGCTGATTAGCTGGCATATTCAGTGCCTGGTGGGATGTTTGCGTGCTGATTGGCTGGCTTGGGCCTGCGCCGCGGGCTGTGAGGGGCCAGCTGGCGAGGTGGCGTCCCTGGGGACGGGAACGGGGACGGGGGGTTAGGGGAGACTGCAGAGGGGTGGGGGGTTGTGAGTGGCACTGTAAGAGGGTCTCCGACTGTTTCTGGTGCTGTATGTTCAGTGAACATGCACACTGACACACACAGACATTTGCATACACGCAGGCACATACATTCACACACAGTATTCAATTGGCTGATTCATAGAGGCTCCTCTGCACATTTTAGCTGTGCCAAAGGGTGTCTGCCGGCACCCTGTGTGTGTGTCTCTCCGTGTGTGTGTGTGTATGTGTGTCTTGAGGAAGGGTGTTTGTTTTCATCCTCAATCAACTTTCCAAACTGGATGACATAATCTCGATCCGGCGACATTCCAGAATACCTCTCTTCTCTCTGCCTCTCTCTTTTTTTCAGTCTCTCTCTGGCTCTCTCCCTCCTTGGGCGGGGGGGGGGGGGGGGGGAGAGCAGCGTCAGAGACAAGCAGATGCAGGGCAGACAAAGGGAGGGATGGCTGGGGAGGGGTGAGGACAATGATTGATATGGGAGAGGCGGGGGGGGAGGGGGAGTGTCAAAGATATCCAGATGGATGGGTTAAGAGTGAGGATGATTGAGAAGTGTGTGAGAGAGAGAGAAAGGGATGTCAGCTGGACGAGGGAGGAAGAGGGACCCGTCACATTCCTGGGGGGAGGGGGGAGGGGAGGAACTCCTGGGGCCGGGTCAGAGAGGTGTGTGTGTGAGAGAGAAAAAGCCGTTAAACCATTGATGGAGAGCAAATATGTGTCTTCAGACACAGTGGAGAAACTCGTCCTCGGTTTCTCAGGCAGATTCCTGCTTTGGAGTTTTTTTTTTTTTTTTTTTGAGTGCCGGATACTTTTCTGTAGAAGGCCCTTTGAAGTCTCTTACAGGCATGGCGAGGAATCTTGATTGTAGAGTTTGCCTGCGATTCATGGGATTTCTTTTAAAACCGGATTCTCGACCTTGCATTTATCAGTGTTGGAATTTATTTGATGTATCCAAGTGGTTTGGTGCATCCACACGTGCAGTGGAGCGGTGTTAGGCTGACAGCGAATCGAGACGAAATACGCGAGCAATATTCCGCCTCCCATTCATTTTCAATTGACGTAATGTGACAGCCCCTGCAGGACAATCGAGCCAGGCCGCCTAGCAACGGGAGTGAACCATGTTCTATGCGTTTATTTGAGCATTTGTGGACGAGCAACATCAATATGTTGCCAGTAAACACTAAACTAGACTAGCTAGCATAACATAGTTAGCACAATAAGGAAATATATTCAAGGACGTATATGCAAATCCAAGCTCTGCGGCTCTGCGCTGGTCATGAACTCAAGCCGGCTGTGTAGGTGTTGACTTGAAAGGGTGAAAGGTTGACTACGTGCAGCTAATTAGCTACGGTTGTTAGCTTTAAGAGTCCGCGTTTGCATTGTGTGTTTTATAGTAAACAGATGAGGATAGCGATGGCTAAAATGGTACTAACTAGCAGCTGCGTTTGTTTAAATCTCGATCAATCATACAAAAATGTATTAAAAAAACAAAACGGGCGATCAGAGATGGCAAGAATATGAACCTCACCTGTTTAGTTTACATGACGTCAGTTGATTGGTCGACGCGTCACAGTGCCACTAAAAAGTGGAACATTTCAGAACTTTTTTTAATGCTCCACAACGTTGGAACCCTTCACTCGGCACTGCCCCTCAGCCCCTCCCCCAATGCGCAGTGGCCCCTCCCTCCCTCAACTGCATGTTTGAAAAAGCCTATTTGCGGAATAGAACACAACCTCCAAGTCTTCTGGCAGTTGAAAAAGGATTTGAGACACAGCAAAAACATTTGTCATTAATTCAATTAAACCCAATTCGTTTTAACACTGTTAAGATGTGACCCTCAAATCCATAAGGGGCTTTTTATCATCCAGATTGAACGTTTGGTTTAAATTAAACACCCTCAAGGATACAGCCTAATTTGAGCCTAGTCAGTTTAATCTACTTTACAATAGGCTGGCTCATACAGCCTTGCTGACTCGTTATCCCTGTCTCACTTTCAACTGGCCTGTTGAGGAAATCCACCTGCTGGGGCTTAATCAGTAGCCTGCTATTTCACAAGCTGACGAGCGTTACTTCCACCTCAGGGTCCAGCTGGAAAAATTAGACGAGAAGTTAATGTTTGCGTGGTGGTACGGGGTGACAAGGTGGGGCGAGATGGGAGTCAAGCTAAAGGTCATTTGGGGGAGGGAGGGAGGGGTGGGTGGGGGGAGGGGGTAGAGATGGTTTGTTTGGTGCCTGTTTGGCTGCTTAAAAATAGCTTGAACCATGCCAGTTGCCAGTTCTTTCAGATGCTAGGGTGGGGTTTATGGCTATCTGATGCTGGGTTTATGGGCTGGACTGAGCTAGGCTATTGGGCGGGGCTAGCCTGCTATTTACCTGGGCTGGGCTATTGGGCGGGGCTAGCCTGCTATTTACCTGGGCTAGGCTATTGGGTGGGGCTAGCCTGCTATTTACCTGGGCTGGGCTATTGGGCGGGGCTAGCCTGCTATTTACCTGGGCTAGGCTATTGGCCAGTGCCCCTGAAAGTGCTGTAGGCAAAGCCCTTCTGGGTGGTCAATGCGGATAGGCATGGGTTGGATTGGATGCATGCTTAGGGGGTTAGTATAACAGGTGTTAGCTTGTCTGTTCGCTCCAGGCTTTGCTCAGACCATTATCTCAGCAGGTTGTTCCGGTCTAAGAGTAGGCCCTTTAGCCGTCCCTCAGGTAAGACTAGCGAGGCTCCGTGAGAGAAAACAACTTACAGGGGACTACACTAATTTGCTGAAGACTGAACCTAGCCCCAGAAGGCTTCTCTTGTTGAGAACTGCCTCAGTGTTTTCCTGCTGAATTCCAACAACCTTCTGCGAAACACCTTGGGTTTTCTCTGCCAGTGCTAGGAATTCCCCGCGTCCAGATTTAATCCGACATACCGGTCCACTTCAAACCCCATTCTCCCGTCTGTCGTCCAGACCAAATACATTTCCCCGAAATTAATAAATATTTTTTTTTCTTTTTTCAGCCAGCTCTTCAATTTAATTTGTCCTTGAGGCGTGGAGCCGGCTGAGCCAGGAAGTCATTTGCCTTACAAATGCTAATCAATGTCCCAAGTTTCATAATCCCCCCAGTCTGCTGATCTCCCCCTACTGTCTCAGCACCACGTCACTGTCTGAACCCAGCGGGTGTGTGTGCGCGCGTGTGTGTCTGAGGGGTTGTGCTTGAGGACAAGATGTTCGTGAGGGCTAGTTTTGTGTGTGTGTGTCGGAAGTCGGTTGTTCTCCCTGACCTTGAACATCCATCAGATTCCTCATCAGTGTTCTCTCCCGGTACACCGGTCTGAACAAGCGGGCCAGATCTAACATTTCAATCATTTAGCAGACGCATTGATCCACAGCAACATCCAAATGGTGCAAGTAGGACGAAGATCAAGGATGAGAATCTCGTAGTTCTAAAAGTGTTTCGATGGTCAGAGCTGAGAAACTGGTCTGGAAAGTACCAACATGGGTTGACGTGAAGCTACTGTTTGCTTGTCCTCCGCTTGAACGTTGATAAGTCAATTACCGAGTTAGGATAAGAATAAAGGGATCTGACACCTGTTAACCTCACTATAGAAATACAAGGTAGAAACCCTGGTTCGGTATGTGTGAACCAAGTGAAAGACTGCGATCCGTTTGTTTAACGAGACAGTAGGCGTAGATCTTACAGAACACTGCAGGCGATACGGAACCGTGCCAGCTCTACTACCAACCGTCTTCTTTCTGCTGTAGAGCACCAGATAACCGCAGAACAATTACCTTTTCTAGATTAGTCGCCACTATCAACAATCTGCTTTCCGCTCTGCGTTTTTTGTTGTTGTCCTCAAACTATTTTCTTCTTATTTAATCATCAACAGCTGGAAATGAGAATGCATATTAGAAGCTGTGTAAGTTTGGTCGCTGTGAAGAAGAGAAAATGAGTTGGCATCTGTTTGCCTGCAGCGACAGACCCGAATAAAACAGAGCGGCGGAGGTAGAAATATAGTCTGGAATTTTCCGTTTATTTTTCTCCTCAGTGTCTGAATGTCTGTCTCTCTGTCTCTGTCTCTCTCACTCACTCACAAACACACCTTGCTCAACACCATAACGTTAGCTTGGCCATAGCTAATGCTACCCTTACCCCCCCACCCCCCCCTCCCCTTTCCCCCCAAAAGACCACCATCAGAACAGTCTATGGATGGGTATTGCTCTGAGCCACACAACTGACTGACTGGTTGACTGGCTGGCTGGCCAACTGACAGGCTGGTTGAATGGATGGCTGGCTGAGTGGCTGGCCACCCTGGAGACCAGCCTGTCACCAGTCCTGCCTCAGGCCTCAAATATCCCGACACTCTTCCTCGGTGGGTCTCCACTACTCGGAGTGTGCTTTCTTGCAGCCGAGTCGATTATAAAACCTGCCGCCACGGTTCTCCAGAGAGCCAATTTCTCAACTGTCCTTTCGGTCAGGGCTTGTCCGGGCGCCAGCTGGGAGACTTGGCTCCCCTTTAGTTGAGCTTTGTTACTTGAGAGGCCTGTGCTGCTGGGCGCGGGGGTATAAGGCATCGCAACGATGGCCTTTTCATCTGATCAAGCCGTTAAGTCGGCACTCGGAAAAACAATGTCTCCCGGAATGAGGAAACTGCTACACCTGTACACCAGAGGACGATTGATTCCTCCATCACCCTTTCTTGTATCAAGCGAATCACGCCTTTTGTTTGCCAACATATTTCCTTGGCCCCGTTCTCTGGGTTGTTCTTGTGTTCTCTGTTTTGTTTATTCCCCACCCTCCTCTTCCTCCTCCTCTTCCTCCCACAGGTGCCTCTACAAGGCTGGGGGATTCAAAGGCGAAGACAGCCTTGGTTCTCGGAAGCTTTTGAATCATGTCCTTGTAGAGGGAGAACAAGAGTTCACATTCCATTTCATTCCATCAGCTGATAGAAACGACCGTCCAGGCCACTTCGAGACCCTTCCTCGACGCACATGCAGGCCACTGATGCAACAGAGCATCGCGCACGCAGAAACACCAAGCCAAGACTTGCATCAAGCAACTCGACTCCTCTAGCTTAGAAGTTCACCATCCCGGGTCTCTATAGCATCCTCCAGCAGAAGCTGGAGCATCCAGGCCTGTTTCTCTTGTGACTGGTGGGTTAGCGGGATCAAGGGAGATGTTGCAGACATTTCAGGCCAATCCCCCTCCACACCCCCCCCCCCCTGCCGTTGAGACCAACACCCTGCCACTAAACCCAACTCACCACTCCACCCCCACATCCCATTAGGAGAGTCTGTGTTGTAGAAGAAATAGATCATTAGACACTATATTCCTGTTCCCTCCCTGGATAAATGACTGAAGATTTGGAGTCCTCCCTGTCGATCTGGAGGGGCAGGCTGGTAATGACTACCGTCATTAGGCTGCCATTGACCATGACTGCTTATCTTGACCTTCAATGTGCTCTTGCTGCATGGGCATTGTTCTACAGTTCTCTCTCTCACTCACACCCCCACACCTGTCTCTTTCTTTCTTTCTTTCTTTCTTTCTCTGTACCTTCACTGGGATATGTAGATTTAGGGACTCCTTGCTCTCATTACCTACGTTCTTTCTCCTCTTCTGCCTTCCCTGGTTCCTTTTCTCTCCCCCCTCTCTTTCTCTCCCCCCTCTCTTTCTCCCCCCCCCTCTCTTTCTCCTCCTATCTCAGTTGTGTCGGCTGTTGAGTTGCGGACCTTTGAACAGAGTTGCCGAGCAACCCAGGAATGCAACATCCTGATGTCATTTGTGAGAGAATGTTTTGTGTGGACGAGGCATTTTACTGAGCTAATAAGTGGCTGGCATCTGTTACCCTCTCTGATTAGAATTTGGTTGCTGTGCAGAATGGGCTACTTGTTTCTTTGTCCTTTTAACTCACTTTGGGTCCTAGCCTAGTTTTTCCTGAGTCATTTCCCACCTCGTTACAGACATTTTCCTTCCTCTTTCCCCTCTTAAAACCAGGCTTGCGCTATTTCAGCATTTTTCCACAGATCTGTCTCCACAGGGTGGGCGTGTTCCAAATTGCGGTTCCGCGTACCGATAGGCTACTGTGCCGGAGTCGTGTAACATCTGTGCTCTGATTGGCTGTATTCACTCAGAAGTTGGGCGGACATTTTGAATGTTTACGGAGTAAAACGCTCTTGTACGTAGTAATTGGATTGGAACGCAGGGCGCAGTCTGTAGCGATACACCAGAGAGGAGGCTGAACTGGGACACACACACACTGGACAGTACACCACACCCTCTCAGCGCACACACACACACACACACACACACAGTTGATCACCAGACCGAGACAGGGACGGCTGTCTCCATGGCTGCTTGGTGCCACTACCGGCTACTCTCCTTTGTTGAGCTACGAAGACCCCCACCATATAATCCCAGTTCAACAGGCAGATTAGGATTGTTTCTCTGCCCCTCCGCCTCACCGGGGGCCATGAGAGAGAAACGGATCCTCACCTCTCCGGTTTTAATCAGCTTTTCCCTCTCCAGGGTTTAATCCCCTCACTTGCTCTCGGTTTCTTCTGGTGAAAGTTTGAAAGGATGTTATCCACAGGGATCCAAAATAAGGAGGTTTTAAACAGTCCGGTTAATAACCAGCACTCGGTGGGAAAGGTGTTTCTGTTCAATGTCTCGTGGCTCGACCCCCTGAGGGAAATCTCAACCCAGTGAGAAAGTGGCTGTAGCCCCTGCTAAGGAAGAGCATTATTTCAGGATTATATAGTTGAATTCCCACCCTAATTCAGGCAGGAGAGAGCCTGTGACCCATGGAAAGCAAACCCTTGATGATTTCAGTGTGTTTGAGGTCTCTTGCAGTTTTATATGAAGAGGGCTCATGGAGATGGCTGGCTAAATCAGTGTTAACATTTGCTGTCCACTGGCCAGGGAAATCAGAAAAGAAATTCACCCCTTTGTTTTTTTTTTTGCTTTTGTTCAATGCAGATACTTAAGTTTCCATTCCTTCGTGGAACTATTCTCTCATTCCACCATCCCTCTCTCTCCTTGTCTCTCCCTCGCTTTCTCTCTGTCTCTCTATCCCTCTATCCCTTGCTCGCTCCCTCTCTCTCTCAGCATTTGCCGCAGCGTAGAGAGCTGGCGGAATGTCATGATGAAGCTGCCAGCCAATCACCCAGTAGCTAGACACCCACCCAGCCAATCAGCCAGCAACTAGACAACCACACAGATAACTAGCCAATCACCCAGCTAGCTGACAAGACAACCAGCTAGCCATCTAGCGAGCCAATAACCTAACCAGTTAATAATTCAGCTAATCAGATGTCTTGATGCGGGAGAGAGGGTAGTGTGGGGTGTGTACTGAACTCCACAGATCCTCATGAGTCCCACTTTCTCTGCCTGGGATTTATATCATTTCACCCAGAGAGGACGAGGAGACTGTGTACTCGTTTACCATCCCAGATCTGTTCCATGCGGGGGAGAGAGAAGGAGGGGGGAGCTAGAAAAGAGAGTAAGAAATGGGAAAAAGAGAGGAAGGTGGGGGAGTGGGTAGAAAGAGTCAGAAATGGAAAGAGATATTGAGGGAAGGAGACAGTGGGATGGGAGAGAGAGAGGGGTGTATAGGGCAAGAAAGTGCCAAAGATTGAGAGGGAGGGAGCGGGCAGATTTTCAGTCTTCCAGGATGAATTTCTTGTAGCCTTTCATGTATTCTCATTGCTCGCTCCGCTCACGAGCTCCGCTCTCAAGCTCCGCTCGCTAGTTCCGCTTGCTAGCTCCGCTCGCTAGTTCTGCTTGCTAGTTCCGCTTGCTAGCTCCGCTCGGTGCCAGACCCATCGCAGTAGCAGGGCCAAGTAAGGACAGGTTTGTACGGTTGGCTGTAAAGTGGCAACTGGCAGGGTTTACACAGTCTGAAACTACTGTGACAGTTGGGATAGTATGCAGAATTTGAGTACACATTAAACTTCTGGCTGGGATTCTTTCCTACGGGTGTCATTGATATGAAATGTTCAGGTTTTAGTTCTGCGTACAGAATAGAAGTGAGACTTGAATAGCGGTTTGGAATTCCCTCTTCTTATTGGTCATCTGGGGTGTCAATCAAGCTGAGTGGTCCCGATTGGACCGTTTTGCCCTCTGGTCTGGTGCCGGTGATGTCACACGGTCTTGTGTTGATGATGTCATGATACAGATATTAGCGGACCGTGATGGCTTCATCTGAGTCGTGTTGCAAGTGTTTCAACTGTGTAGTAATAGGGGCAGTCGACATGGACTGCGGCTGCATGAAACGACCAGCGAGAGTAGCCGCATGCAGTCGGGGAGGAGTTAAAAACGGCTCTGAAGTCGGACATTCCTGCTTCTGGGTTTTCTGCATTGACGTCAGTCATGGCGGATCAAGCGCTGTTTGCTTACTTTACTTTATTTATAATTAAACTTAGTCTTTCCGTTAGTGAAGAGGTGGACTAAAACCCTTTCTTCAATTTTTTTTTTATTCAATTAAACTGTTTGGTCCGGATTTGAGAATTGGCGAAACTGAAGGCGTCAGAATAATTACAAAACACGTGTGTGAGTCTGGCCAATCATGAAATAGCTGTGTTGTCATTAGAACCCGTGCAGTTGCTCTTGAGAAAATGCGCTCGGCTACACAGCCGGCAGTTCTCGAATCGATCTCACGGTACTTTGATGGTGACGTCACAGTGACCTAGCCTCGGCGCCGTCTCAAGTCGGACAAAAAGTCTAACCAGAATTCAGTTTCAAATCAGACGCCTGCAGCCGGCTGTGGCGCTGCATGAAGTCAGTCCATGTCGAACGCACCTAATGTTAATGCGGGTATAGAGGAGGGGGGTGGGGGTTGTTTGAAGTGATGTTTACAGAAGGGATGCAAAAAAAATAAAAAATAGAAGGTCGATCATTGTCTTTACTCTCTCGGAAAACTAGAGCAGCAATTCCGCTCCACCAACCGTGTTCCGCCAGCTGTAATTACACATGCAGAGACACATCCACTATTAAGACGGGCTGTTTTTTTCTGTTTTACAAAGTCTTCCGTCCCCTGTGGTTCCCTTGCTATCCTGCATGATTACTCATTAAACTGTGTGCTTCATTAAGCGCCGCTACATCAAACAAGCGCCCCTACCCGCCACGGAGCTGGGGCACAAGCCGTGCCATGACTGAGGCAAGCCGGTATCCAGCCCCTATCTCTCTCCTTCAGCTTGTACAGCGAGAGGGCCCTGCAAATGGCTGCCGTTAACACAGAGCTCTTTGAAGCAGTCTTTCTTAACATTAAAAATAAAATTTATTCCCCCCCTCCCCCAAAGATGGAAGCCGGAGAGTTTAAACTGCTAATGAAGAGGTGAAATCAAATGCGGGAAGCATGGCGAGTGCGCCTCGAATGATTAAACTCCCGGGCAAATATTTGAATACAGAGTTATGCCATATGTGGGCTGTTTGTTCCTAATGGCCCTTAAACGGCTTTTAATTGCGGGGAAATTGTTTACATTCAGTCATTTGCACAGATAAATTCGTGCGAGGAACTTTAAAGAGGGTTGTTTGTAATGAATTCAAATTCTATCGGGAGCTCTGTTATATTAAGTTTATGTAGTAGTTAAGTGCTCAGTATTCATAGTGCGTTGCGTTGGGTTCAGTCTAACAGTTATATTACCTCAGTCTGTCAGGGCTTATTGAGTTAAAAACTGAATATTTACCCCAAGTATCTGTAACAAACTCCAAGGTCGGTTAGTTCTTAATGACGCTGCGGCTGTTGTGATTGTTGAAGATGTTTTCCCCAAGTCTGCTTATCAGAAGGTCTCTGACACGGCATGTTTTATTCAAAATGGAAACTTGTACCGCAACACACAGTCATCATACTCGTAAAAAATATATCAGGTACCACTGGAAAATGTCTGAGATGAACATGGCACAAACACGTAATCGCCTCTTGTGTGGTAGAAGTATTTAAATTGGGTGTCATGCCTCATAATTAATTCATCGCCCCCACTTGATTAATTCAGCGTTAGCGTGATTTAATTTTACCAGTACATTTTAATTGGCTGTGTTATTCCTAGCCCATTCCCGGCTAAATCTCAACGACATCGTTACGTGTATCTTAACGATGTAACTTAAAGTGTCTGGGTTACCCAACCTCGGTAGAGATATTCTAAGCCCCGAATCACCCCCCTGTCCTCTCAAAGTTGAATCAAACTAGTTAAGCTAAAAATGGATCCAACATTTGAAGTTTATTCCGGCTCCCCGTTGTTTTCCTGAGAAGAGTAGGCTCATATTAGTTACATTACTGGATCCTCCTGGATCCCTCTAGACTTCATAGTCCTCGTACCTGGAGCCTCCTTGGCCTCGTTACAGCCAGGAACAGAAGAGTGAGGGGAGGGAAGGGGGAGTAAAGTAGAAAGAGGGTTGCAGGTAGAGGGGGAAGGACGGGAGGGAGGTGGAGGAAATGAAGAGGGAGGGAAGGAAGGAGTGTTTGAGGCCAGAGAGGTAGGGGGAGAGTGGTGAGGGAAGAGGAGGACTGTAACAGAATGAGGCTGAGCAGAGGAAGAGGTATGTTAACCACAACTCTTCCTCTGCTCCCAGCCCCCCTGTTGGAGAGGCCAGACTAGACCAAGTGAAGCATGGGATTTATGCCTGCTAGTTTTCCCTGTGGGTAGATTATTCATCTCTCCATCTCTCTCTCTCCTTTCCTCTCTCCTTTCCTCTCTCTATCTCCCTCTCTCTCTCCACGTCTCTCTCTTTCTCCATCTCTCTATCTCCCTCTCTCTCTCCACGTCTCTCTCTCTCCACGTCTCTCTCTCCACGTCTCTCTCTCTCTCCACGTCTCTCTCTCTCTCTCTCCACGTCTCTCTCTCCACGTCTCTCTCTCCACGTCTCTCTCTCTCTCCACGTCTCTCTCTCCACGTCTCTCTCCACGTCTCTCTCTCCACGTCTCTCTCTCTCCACGTCTCTCTCTCCACGTCTCTCTCTCTCCACGTCTCTCTCTCCACGTCTTTCTCTCTCTCTCTCTCCACGTCTCTCTCTCTCCACGTCTTTCTCTCTCTCCACGTCTCTCTCTCTCCACGTCTCTCTCTCTCCACGTCTTTCTCTCTCCACGTCTCTCTCTCTCTCTCCACGTCTTTCTCTCTCTCTCTCTCCACGTCTCTCTCTCTCCACGTCTTCCTCTCTCTCCATCTACACCTTCTCAGCTGTAGAATGTGTGGTGGCGATCGTGCTTAAGAGCTGATGATCAAGCGGTGCAGGGCTGGAGAGCAGACAGTGTCTAATTATTGCTGCTCTGCTGGAACTCGTGTGATCCTGGGGACTGTGGGACTGGGGCTCCTCGGCTCCGTATCCAGCCTCATGCCTCCTCGATACGGACACTCCCAGGCTGTGCTAGCGTGTGTGGGGATGTTGGGCACCTCCACTTTTTACTCTGGTTATTAGGGGGGGGGGGGGGGGAGTGCTGTGGAGTTAGCCAGTATGCCAGGCTGCAGTCTACTGGAACGGCTGTATTGTACACCTAGATCGATTCAGGCAATTAGGGTTGCATGTCTTAGTTTTTCTGGGGTGTGTTGGGGTGGGAGTATTAACAATTAAATTTGGACTAGACCATTGTGCACAGCTGTGGTATTAAGATTCCATTTTATGCTTTCACCAAAAGTAAAAAAAAAAAAAAAATGTTATGGGGGGGCGATCTTTATATTTAGTATCTGTTTTTTGGGCATGTCTCCATGGGAGAGGGGAGGGGGGAGGGGGGGTGAAAGATATCTGATTTGATGACTTATAAGAAGACAGGTAGCATGTCGGCGCTACCTCATTGCAGGTGGTTTAGTCTCCTGGTGTTGCAGAACAGGAGATTGCGTGTGTGTGTCCCTGAGTTGTGTTAGACAGACAGTTGGAGTGTGTGTGTTCCTGCGTGTGTGTGTTCCTGCGTGTGTGTCCCTGAGTTGTGTTAGAGACACAGTTGGAGTGTGTGTGTTCCTGCGTGTGTGTGTTCCTGCGTGTGTGTGTGTGTGTGTCTGAGTTGTGTTAGAGACACAGTTGGAGTGTGTGTGTTCCTGCGTGTGTGTGGGTGGGTGTGTGTGTTCCTGCGTGTGTGTGTCTGAGTTGTGTTAGAGACAGACGGTTAGGGTGTGTGTGCGTGTGCTGTGTAGAGATTGGTAGCTTTCAGATCTGCAGTGCTTTCAAAGCTCAGGGCCTTTTCAGCTCCCTGGTTCCATCAGACTCCAGATAGGTACAGCCTTCACACCCCAGTGGTCCCCCCCCCCCCCGCTCCACTGCAGCAGAGCTACCACGACAGGCCAGTAGGACTTCCTGCCTTGTAATTGGGTTCAGGGGAACACTTCTTTGCAGTCCTGTGTACCTGCGTATTGTGGATTTATATTGTAGAACTTTGCATGTTTTGTATTTTGTTGCTGCCTCGGTGTTACCGTAAGAGTGCAATTTCTCCCTGGAGATCATTAAGGGTTTAATCTGCTGCCCTGTGCTCTGCTCTGCGCATGCTGCACTAAAAGGCGGCAGGAATGTGTTGCTTAGGCAGCCGCCTTAACTGAAAAGTGCTGCGGGAAACCCTGGGTTTGGTCCAGACTCCAGAACAGGGACGGATCACCTTTCATCTCCTGGTCGGCCTCCATTAAGGTCTCGGTGTGCAACGGTTGTTAATACGGAGCTACTGTTTATCTGTGTGATACCACGTTCATTAGTGCTTCAATACGAGGCAGGGCTTCTTGTCGGAAGGTAATTACAGAGTATCTGTGTGTTCGCTGGAGCCTGTTGGCCCCAGACTGTGTGCACGCTGGCCCTAATCACGGCCCTCGGTCACGCAGAGCTCTGGTAGAGAAGCCTCTGGGATCCCGGGCTTCATGTTGGATCAGCATGCCTTTTATCCTCCTGATTTGAATCACGCACAGCAGAACCGCGGCAGCGCACGGCCTTTTGGGAACTGTTAGGTTGTTGTTTTTTTTCTTTCCTTTTGAATTCCTCACCGTGATGCAAGCTCGTTTCGTGTGAATATTAATTGTTGTTTTGGGGGGGGGGGGGGGTTGTGTGCTGAATGCGTACCGTCCAATTACAAAACATGTATTACATGTTCATGCTTTATCCCCACAGTAGTAGGCAAATGGGGCCTACTACTGCCTCAGACTACCTAAATGTAAAAAAAAAAAAAAAAAAAAAAAAGCATCCTCCTATAGATGGTTGTATTGACACTAACAGTGACACCTTCAAGTTTCCACACACTGTTACACTGCTACTATCCTGCCTTGTACCTGCTAGTCATAAGCAGAGCAACAGGGCAGCAGATGGCTGAGCGGTTAGGGAGTTGGGCTATTAATCAGAAGGTTGTTGGTTCGATTCCCGGCCGTGCCAAATGACGTTGTGTCCTTGGGCAAGGCACTTCACCCTACTTGCCTCGGGGAGAATGTCCCTGTACTTACTGTAAGTCGCTCTGGATAAGAGCGTCTGCTAAATGACTAAATGTAATGTAAATGTAACACTTCACTACCTCACGCAGTCCAGTTGATGACAGTAGAACCTTGCTGTGGGCCATGTAGTCTCACTTCAGGCGTGTGTCATTGATATTCTCTGTGGGCTCTCACCAGATAAACCTGGCTTCTACTTCTCTCCATTTGAGCTCAATTTGGGCATTATGGCCTCAGTGATTCGTTTTTCCAGAGCGGTATTGCGACCAACAGGATGTTTTGTGCCGTCATTCTGAGTTAAGATTTTTTCAGCTGAGGCGCCATTAGTCTAAAATTGTTAAACTCAGAATCCAAGGCTAGGTGTTAAATCTCCGACCAAACGAGACGCTGCCTGGATGCACGCCTCCCCCCAACCCTCCTGCTCCCCCCACAAATCTATCCCATAATAAACACCCTTAAACACCGTTTCCCGGTCTGACTCTGAAGCTGTGGTCCTCGGAGGCCTGGATCTACTCTTTTCGCCTTCAGAGGCAGAACCCTCTTGTTACGGCCGTGCCAGGTACAGTGAAGCTGCATCTGGAATGGCCTTGATATGTGGATAACAGTGGAGAGGTGTTCTCAGTCCTGTAAGTCGGTTCTTTAAAGGGTTGGTTGTGTTCGCTCGCTGGTTTTCCAGCCGTGTGGAAACTGCAGGTTTGGGATTCTTGTTTGATTTGTTGGCCGTCTCCCGGGATGACGGCCAAGGTGCGTGGGGAACAGGGAGGTAGTCCGCGCTCGCTCTCTCGCTCTCTTTCCCTCTCTGATTTGTTTACCCCCTTCTTTGTTTGAATATCACGTCTGCTCTGTCTTTGGCTCTCAGGGGACAAAGGGGTCTACACTCCACCAGCCCCCCACAGGCACCAACCACCCCTGCTCAAGATGCTCTGGAATTATCTGTGAGGATTTAATATCGGCGTTGACATTTCACGTTTGACAGGCTACTGGGATTAGTGTTGCTATTTTTAGTTATTGGTATTTGTTGGGATTGTGATGAACTCACTCCCTCTAATTACAATACCCTGTTTGTAAAGGTTCTGGTTTTGAAGGCATTCTGTAAAATTCAACAGGTCTGATCAGACATAGATAATTGGTATCTGTGGAATGTTTTAAGGCTTTTGGAGACCCATAAGTCGGCATGAAAAACATTTTCTCGTCCGTTTTCAAACAGACTTTCAAGGTTGCGATGAGAAGCTGAATTAATCAAAAAAAAAAAGAAAACCCTCTCTCCCCAAGCCCATTCTTCTTGAAGGTGTTTCTTTCATCTCCATCAGATTCATCTAATTTCCGGCTGTAATTTCCGATCCATCTCTCACCTCATCCTCATTCCAGTGTTGCTCCTTGAGGGCGAATGCTGAGATTTGCCAAGAAGGCTTATTGATGGTCCCTTTATGCCCTTTTCTCTCTGCCTTGCTGTGGTTTGCACCAGTGAGGGGTTGAAAGCAGAGCGAGGGAGGTACTTTCAAGATCCAAACAATGGAAATACGCGACCCTATATATTATTGACCCTGTGGTAAACTTCTGTCAGATTCCTACGCTTCTCAGGGATTTGAATCCTGAAAGTCTGCGTTATTAAACTGCATTATTCAATCTGACAATGAGTTGTTTGTAGAACATACAATTTTAATTGGAGGCAGTGTGGTGAAAGCATCCCCATAGGTCACCCTTTTTAATAACCAAAATGGCGAGCGCTAAAGAAGCTTTTATCACGTAGCCAGCCTCTGGCTGATTTTGCCCTGATACTGTTGCTGCTGTAATAAAAATACCTCAGCGAAAGTGAAAAGACTTCATTATTTATTTACCACGGCCTAGCTGTCTCGTTTGCCGATTCTGTGGAATGCAGCAGCTACCTAGGCTGGCTTGTCTGTTGAAGTGAAGGCCTACCTTTTTTCTGGTGAGGTGTTGAGATCAAGAGGCTTTAGAATAGCCTCCCAAATCTCCTCTGGGTTTGCAAGACCAGCTGGAAAGGGTCTGGCCCGAGCCTCTGTCTCACAATCTTCTTCCTGTCTCCCGCCTGAAGCACCACGCCGTAGTCCTTGCAGCGGGTCAGGTTGGGCTGTACAGAACTGGTTTGTTACGTAAGCTGTGGTTTCAAGGAGATGTGTAGGGTTCTCCATGTTCCTTTGAGACTCCGCTGATGAGCTTCAGACAGCTGCCTGTGGGGCTCTGTAGTGTCGGGGTTTGGTAGGGAGTCGGAAAAGAGTCCAGATCGGTCGACCTTGCGAGTCCATCCCTTTTCCCTCCGTCGCCCTGAAGCGAGCTAACAATGTTGGGCTTCTGAGTCTTTGAGCCACGGCTTCTTTTATCGTCCTATTCTGTCTCGGGGAAACTGCAGTCCATGGAGTGTGAAATGGACTTGAGCGCCGAATGCCCTTTTATAAAGTTTTTAATAGAGTTCCGCGCCGATGCCTGTGCATTCGCTGTGCACAAGCCACCGAAGCTTGTGTAACAAGAGGTTAAACTCTCGCTGTTTCTGTCTGTCAGAAGCTGTGTACACATTTGTTTAAAGTTTGGTCATGCACCGTCGAGACTTGTAGAACAACACTGCAGTCTTTTAACGCCGTCCGACCTAGCGTATCCAATGCGGATGGAGCTCTCGATGGTCTGGGCATGGTGCCCCCCCCCCCCCCCCCCCCCTGCTGGGCCAGACTGCAGCTCTGATGCTGCACTGGTCAAAGGCCGGGACTGAGTATGTTCTGGTCCTGTGAGCGAAACCGTCAGAGCACGCAGCAAACAACAGAATGACTTCGCAAATCGCAACAGATGGCGAACGGCCACGTCTGAGGTCTGCATCAGACCTGACTGAGCTCCAGAAAGAGGAGGGGGGCGTCCACGTTCTGAGTCTGAGTCATGCTCGGATTGCGGCGGAAATGAGCGCTGGATAATTGGGCCCATCCGTAACAGGAGCTTCTGTGAAGTGAAGGTTGTTTTGGACTTGGTCTGTGTCGGTGACTCGTCTTGGAGGAGCAGGAGCGATGGAGTCCGTGTCTTAATAACGGGAGCGCCTATTTTAAGATTGGTGGGCTCAGCCCCTGGCGGGTTTGCTCAGCCCATCTTCTGCTTTATGTGCTCTTGTTTGTCTTCGCTCTCGTCAAAATGTGGAGCTGTGTTGAGCAAATAAACTGGCCTGTTTTATTGCCTGCTCTTTCCTCCTGGCTAGGCCCAAGCCCCGGACAGCAATGCAGTATCACGCCTCATTGAACTCCCACTGTCAATTGCTTGTTCAACATTTTGAAATGTGCGTATTTCGTCTTGACTTCTGAGAGTGTTTTCCTTATCAGATGACATTGTCTTTGTTTTCGCTTGGGCAGATGCCCTGACTCAGCTTGTAGTCTCTGGTGCCCTGATTTGAATTGTCAGTAGCTAAGACACTTACTTATTGACACCATGGCTGTATGCCTCACCTGGGAAGCGAAGCGACAACCATCTGGTCATGGTTTCCCCAACAACCACTGCCAGCTGGCTTGTTTTGAAAAGTTTAAAATGGTGACATTTGAGTTTAGGCCTAATGCGATGAAATTAATGAGCCTTGTGGCTAATTTGACAGTGGGGATTTTTCTTCCATTGCCATGGTGATTTAACTGCTTTCCCCCCTTGATGCTTTTTAAAATCATGAAGCGTTCATGGAAGTGCTCTGCGACGTCGACGAGGCTTCCAAGTTTTTAGCTTTTGTTTACTTTCTGAAATTAAGCGACTTCTCATTGGCTTTTCCCTAATCCCTGAAATGGTTGATTTGGCAGAATCATTAGCATTATCGTTTTATTCATCATCAACACACGCAGACTTTAATCTCGGTGGTCCAGTTTCTCCATCCTGTTCTGATTCACACAAACACCTCTACATCAGCAGCGAAAGAATCTATCTAACCCATCCCACTGATGAGCAAGTGATTACAGCAAACATTTCAATCCAGAATAATTAACTAATTTCCTGTAGCATCTGTACGAGATTGCCTTCGTGCTACGAAGAGAAACCAATTTACAAGTTGCCGGGGCATTGAGCATAAATCTCGGTAATATCACCCTGTCACATGTAGCCGGTCAAGCCGCAACCCTCAGCTTGCCTAGTTGCAAGCAATCAGCCCTTCTTCTTCTTGTCATTGCTGAATGTTGGGTAGTCAGCTGTATGATAGTACAAGACTGGGTGCCCTGGCAGACTGTGTGCCCTGGCAGACTGTGCCTCCAGAGTCACCTTGCTTCTCGTTCTCTTGGCCCCAAGGCCCCATTAGCATTTGGTCTTCTGAGAGAGATGGAGAAACCTTAGCTAGCCAGCTAGTTGAGGAGGGGGAAACCTTAGCTAGCCAGCTAGTTGAGGAGGGGGGAACCTTAGCTAGCCAGCTAGTTGAGGAGGGGGAAACCTTAGCTAGCCAGCTAGTTGAGGAGGGGGGAACCTTAGCTAGCCAGCTAGTTGAGGAGGGGGGAACCTTAGCTAGCCAGCTAGTTGAGGAGGGGGGAACCTTAGCTAGCCAGCTAGTTGAGGAGGGGGGAACCTTAGCTAGCCAGCTAGTTGAGGAGGGGGGAACCTTAGCCAGCCAGCTAGTTGAGGAGGGGGGAACCTTAGCCAGCCAGCTAGTTGAGGAGGGGGGAACCTTAGCTAGCCAGCTAGTTGAGGAGGGGGGAACCTTAGCTAGCCAGCTAGTTGAGGAGGGGGGAACCTTAGCCAGCCAGCTAGTTGAGGAGGGGGAACCTTAGCTAGCCAGCTCGTTGGAGAGGGAGGAGGGGGGGGGTTTCCCTTAGTGCCATAGAAGTGGTTGGAGAGTAGCCAAACTTGGATGCAGTAGGGGAATACATTTTGGCATCTGTCATTCCCTATTCTCCTCCCATTGGTCTTTCTTGGTAGTTCACTGTGTTGGCTAATCCAACTGGTGCTAATCCAAGCAGAACATCCGGTAAGTGGTTGTTAGCTAGGCGTTTCCAGGCTGTTGTAATCCTGCTATTCAAGGAATAGAGGGGGTTATAGACACTGGCGATGGCTGATTGAGGCAGTGAGATTAATGAATCAGCCGTAAACGGCAGTGTCGTGGGTTATCCACTTCTGAAGGAGTTACCAGCGCTTTACTGAGGGATAAAAGTATCTGGTTGCCGGGTCATCCCTTGAGACCTCATCAAGAGACGTTCGAACTCCGCGGCCCGAGAATGTTCCCCCCCCCCCCCCCAGAAGTTTGACGGAACAGCTCATGTGGGTTTAGGGCAGCGAGCTGGAGCAAACAAGACCGAGGTAGAACAACGGCGTTCAGACACTGAGGGGGGCTGTTTGCTCCGATAACCACACCGTGGCCGCCCTGTTGATTGGTTTTGTTAGCTTAGTTGAGTTTGAAACATCGACCCCCTGACTTAGTAAGGCACGGTGATGGAAACTGCTGCCGGTAACAGCTGGTGTCTGTTGTGACTAGCCTGCACGTATCGGTCTGAACGAAAGGACAGAAAGGAAAAGTGTTTCCTTTTGGTACCCGGTGAGCCTACGGGTTTGTTTAGAACCGTGTCGCCGTTGAGTGGGGTTCCAGTTCACCTTGGTCGGACATTTTTTCTTCTCCCTTGGCGGTGAAAGAGCTTCTGCGGTGTAGCTCGAGCCGCTGTTGTGCTGGCACCTGAGCTGGGATGGGGGTTGTCATGGCACCTGAGCTGGAATAATGGGGGTTGTCATGGCACCTGAGCTGGGATGGGGGTTTGACTGGTCCGTCTGCCTGGGTAAGTCTCTGACCTTTTGACCCTGCCAGGTAATAGATACTCAGTAATCAGTTAACGTTGCTGAGTCGTCTAGGAACACATTCCAGCTGGACCGCTCAAGGGGACTGGGCGTGAGTGAGTGAGTGAGAGTGAGAGAGAGAGAGAGAGAGAGAGAGGTGCAGCTCTAGCAGTACCAGACATTAGCGGGCATTTGTCAAGTGAGCCCAGGTCCACCACACAAAATGTAGCAATGATGGACTGGAGTCACCAGCGACGCTTTCGATCCCCTCTCCTCGTGTCTGAACTCGGGGAGAGATCTCTGGTTGGATGGGGGTCCACGACAGCAGGAAGCTCACCTGCTTGCTGCTTAGGACCGCTCTGTCAGACTGGAGCTTTCAGCAGCCTTGTGTTGAACTGCTAATGCATCTGGCAGGCCACTTTATCCACGCCATCACTGACTGAAGCAGGAAGGAAACACTTCGCTCTGCTGTCCGTGAGATCGCTGCTAAATGGGTTTTCCCAACTGCAGTGAGGCACCAGGGAACATTTATTTATTTGTCAAATAAATTTAACTTTGTATTAAATTAAATTTAATCCCAATGTGACACAAGGCCTTGAAGCCCTCATTCAAACTATTATAGTGGTATAATTATCGGGTCATTGTAATATAGACAGTGACACTCGTAGAATTGATCATCTGGAGTACCACTTTGCCCCGCGTCCCTCAACAAGCACGCAGAGATTAAACATGTCATGTTTCCAGAACAGTCATTTCATTTTTTATTTTTTATTTTTTTAAGTTTAGAGCTGCGAGGAAACTAATTTGGTTCCACTTGACAACGAATTTACCTGTACTTGTTACGATTGGCGGACATAACGTGATAAAAAAAATAATATATATATTTGTTTAACGGACTCTCCTTTCTCCTCCGCCAGGTTCAACTACAGATCCACGCATCACCTCACCACCAATGGCTTCTACGAGTTCCTCAACTGGTTCGACGAGCGGTCGTGGTATCCCCTGGGGAGGATCGTGGGGGGGACGGTACGTCTGGAAACACCACTCGTTTTAGTTGTTCTAAGATATATATTTTGGGGGACAGTCTCCATGTTTTGAAGTGTGAGAGAGAGAGGGGGAGAGGGAGGTAGGAAGGGAGAGAGACTGGGGGAGAGGGAGGTAGGAAGGGAGAGAGAGAGGGGGGGAGGGGGAGAGGAAGGGAGTGAGAGAAGGGGAGAGGGAGGGGGAGAGGGAGGTAGGAAGGGAGAGGGAGGTAGGAAGGGAGAGGGAGGGGGAGAGGGAGGTAGGAAGGGAGAGAGAGAGAGAGAGGGAGGGAGGGGGGAAGGGGGAGAGGGAGGGAGGAAGGGAGTGAGAGAGGGGATAGAAAAGGGGAAGACATGCAGCAAAGGGCCCAGGGCTGGATTTGAATCCAGGCTGCTGCAGTAATGCCTCAGCCCACATGCTACGCACTCTCACACGGTATGCTGCGGGGGCACCCTAGGGAGAACCTTGCTCTTGAGGGTTTAAAAGGAAATGTTCCCCAAACAAAGAAATGCATGGTAATAATAGGAATTTGTCTACACAGCCCTTGAGTTACAACCTTCTGGTAGCAAAGTATTTTCTTGACAGCTGTGTGGCTTCTGGAGACAGAGAATCGCCTGTGGTCCCGAGGAAATCATGTCAGGTTTTTGGGCCTCACCTGTGTGTTGACCATCAGTCTTCCCTGACCTGTTCTTCCGTCTGTGTGGCTGTGGGGGCGAGATAAGCCGGCAGCAGTGACCCCTCCTCCTCTCGTCCACCCCCTCCACCCCGCCCTTCTCTGTCCCTCTCTCTATATCACTCTGTCTGTCTCCCTCTCTCTATCACTCTCCCTCCCTCTCTCTATCACTCTCCCTCTCTCTATCACTCTCCCTCCCTCTCTCTATCACTCTCCCTCCCTCTCTCTATCACTCTGTCTCCCTCTCTCTATCACTCTCCCTCCCTCTCTCTATCACTCTCCCTCCCTCTCTCTATCGCTCTGTCTCCCTCTCTCTATCACTCTCCCTCCCTCTCTCTATCACTCTCCCTCCCTCTCTCTATCGCTCTGTCTCCCTCTCTCTATCGCTCTGTCTCCCTCTCTCTATCGCTCTGTCTCCCTCTCTCTATCGCTCTGTCTCCCTCTCTCTATTGCTCTTTCTCCCTCTCTCTATCACTCTGTCTCCCTCTCTCTATCACTCTGTCTCCCTCTCTCTATCACTCTGTCTCAATCTCTCTATCACTCTCCCTCCCTCTCTCTATCACCGTCTCCTTCCCTCCCTCGCTAGCATCCTTGCTGTGTTCTCCAGCTATCTGCTAGATTTCTCTCTGCCATTAGCATCCTAGCTGCTGGCGTGTGAACAGCCCGATGTTTACGGGACCTCAGTCATTTTTTGAAAATTTGTTCTGTTATGTTGAGCTCCGGCTAGTGATGGTTCTGCTCTCTGAAGAAGAACCGCTCCCGAGTGAGGGCGGGGGGGGGGGGAGTGGGGGTGGGGAGAGTGGTGTCCTAGGGTGGGGCAGGGGGAGAGGGGGGGTCCTAGGGTGGAGAAGGCCAGTCTCCAGCAGGTGTTGGAGGCAGCCTGCAGCAGATGGCTGGGGTGATGGATCAGCTCTCTGGAGGAGCGGACCCCTGTCTCGGGTAATGCACCTCCACACCTATAACCCGGAGTGGCAGCGTGTCACTTCCTCTCTAAGTGGCGTGTCACTTCCCCTGAACTCCCGAGGAGAAGTTACTCAAACTGAGGCTGTTCTCACTTCCTCCCTCTGTCCTTCATCTCTCTGCAGGTCTATACCTCCGTCACCTCTCCTCCCGCTCCCCCTCTTTTCCCCCTTTCTTCCCCATCTAGCAGCTCCCTGTCCCCACACCTCCCCTCCTTCTTATTCTGGCTGTGTCTGATAAACTGGCAGGCCTCATTAATTGTATATGATAACCTGAGTCTCTTAGCACAAGATGGGCTCAGCGTTTTAAAGATGGACGAGCAGATAGCAGTTAATGTGACTTTGAGTGCTGCCCGCTTCCCCCACTCTCAGGAGGAGGTAGGTGACACTCTCTCTACCTCTCCCTGTCTCGCTCGCGCTCTCTCTCTACCTCTCTCTCTCTACCTCTCTTTACCGCTCTCTCTCTCCCTCTCTCTCGCTTTTTGTCCCTTGTTCTGTCTCCTTCCCTCTCCCAAGCCATCGATAAAAAAAGACCTGAATTAATGTGACACCCCGTAACAATAGCTCCCAGTGGAGCCAGCAACCCAGCTCTGTGATGGAGCACAGAGGGCCAGCGCTGCAGGTCCACCTGGAGGGCCGTCACATCACAGCCCCTTCTGCTCTGGGGCTGGCCTGGTGCTCGGAGTTCACACTCCCAGGATTGTGGTTCTCGTAGTTCTTGTACATTTAGTCATTTAGCAGACGCTCTTATCCAGAGCGACTTACAGTAAGTAAAGGGACATTCCCCCGAGGCAAGTAGGGTGAAGTGCCTTGCCCAAGGACACAACTTAATTTGGCAAGGCCGGGAATCGAACCGGCAACCTTCAGATTACTAGCCCGATTCCCTAACCGCTCAGCCACCTGACTCTTGTAGTTCTTGAGGTGCCTGTGGCTCGCCAGGCAAACCCAGACCTCGGGACTGGGAGCCCTGCGGTCTCTGGGAGCCCTGCGGCCTCTGGGAGCCCTGCGGCCTCTGGGAGCCCTGCGGCCTCTGGGAGCCCTGCGGCCTCTGGGAGCCCTGCGGCCTCTGGGAGCCCTGCGGCCTCTGGGAGCCCTGCGGCCTCTGGGAGCCCTGCGGCCTCTGGGAGCCCTGCGGCCTCTGGGAGCCCTGCGGCCTCTGGGAGCCCTGCGGCCTCTGGGAGCCCTGCGGCCTCTGGGAGCCCTGCGGCCTCTGGGAGCCCTGCGGCCTCTGGGAGCCCTGCGGCCTCTGGGAGCCCTGCGGCCTCTGGGAGCCCTGCGGCCTCTGGGAGCCCTGCGGGGACCCTGGGGGAGGGTGTTTCATCCCTCCCCCTCCTGGTGATTAGAAGTGAGGAGAGGGGGAGGAGAGGGAGAGGGGAGGAGAGGGGGAGGAGAGGGGGAGGAGAGGGAGAGGGGAGGAGAGGGGAGGAGAGGGGAGGAGAGGGGAGGAGAGGGGGAGGAGAGGGAGAGGGGAGGAGAGGGGAGGAGAGGGAGAGGAGAGGAGAGGAGAGGAGAGGGAGAGGGAGAGGGGAGGGGAGGGGAAGGGAAGGGAAGGGTAGATGTGAAGTGGACTCGTGGTATGTAGGTTATACTGGGAGTGAGGCTGTATGGAAGTGACGCTGTGAATGTTGAACAGGGATGTTATCGCAATTCGCGTTATCTGTGTATGCAAATGTCATGTATTCATGTTCCATGCAAATATATATGTTCCATGCAAATGTTTATGTGCCACTAATTATGTTCTGGTCTGTTTCTCTCTCTCTTTTTCTCTTTCTCTTTCTTTGCTCTCCCTGCCCCGGTATTTTATTTGGTTCCCTCTCCTTCCCTCCCTCTCCCCCCTTCTTTCCCTCCCTCTCTCTCTCTCTCCCCCCTTCCTTCCCTTCCTCTATCTCTTTGCCTCATCCCTCCCTCCCTCGCTCTCTCTCTCCCCCTTCCTTCCCTCCCTCTATCTCTTTGCCTCATCCCTCCCTCCCTTTCTCTCTCTCTCCCCCTTCCTTCCCTCCCTCTATCTCTTTGCCTCATCCCTCCCTCCCTCTCTCCCCCCCAGGTGTATCCAGGGCTGATGGTGACTGCGGGCCTGATCCACTACATCCTGAACCTGCTCCACATCACGGTTCACATCCGAGACGTGTGCGTGTTCCTGGCTCCGGTGTTCAGCGGCCTCACCTCCATCTCCACCTTCCTGCTCACCCGCGAGCTGTGGAACCAGGGGGCGGGGCTCCTGGCTGCCTGCTTCATCGCCATCGTCCCCGGTTACATCTCCCGCTCGGTGGCGGGCTCCTTCGACAATGAGGGCATCGCCATCTTCGCCCTGCAGTTCACCTACTATCTCTGGGTGAGGAGGGGGGGGGGGGACGACACGCACACAGGGACGCGCACACAGGGACGCACACACAGGGACGCACACACAGGGACGCACACACAGGGACGCACACACAGGGACGCGCACACAGGGACGCACACACAGGGACGCACACACAGGGACGCACACACAGGGACGCACACACAGGGACGCGCACAGATGTACAGAGAGGCTGGCTGGCTGGTCATCACCGGTCATCACTCGGACCTCCAGACTCCAGCCCTGACAGGACAATGAGCTTCAGCCATTCTCCTACTTTCTTTATACTCTCCTTCTTCTCTGTCTCTCTGGTCTGTCTCTTTCCATGCTTCCCTCTCGCTCTACCTCCCTCCCTCCTTGTCCTCCTGTTCATCCTGGGCCCAAGGACAGTGAGTGGTTCTAGGCAAGTGATCAGGCCTCTCTGCCTGGTTGGTCGTGTGTGTGTGTCTCCCCCGGTGAGCTTGGCAGAACACAACAACCTTCTGTCTTGCTCTGCCTGGACGTGTGTGTGTATGTGTGTGTGTGTGTGTCCGTGTTTATGTGTGTGTCCTTGTGTGTGTGTCCGTGTTTATGTGTGTGTGTGTGTCCTTGTGTGTGTGTCCGTGTTTGTGTGTGTGTGTGTGTCCTTGTGTGTGTGTGTGTGTGTGTGTGTGTGTGTGTGTGTGTGTGTGTGTGTGTGTGTGTGTCATTCAGCTCCAGCATGACTCAGCAGTCAGACTGTAAGCAATGCTTCAGACACCTCTCCAAGCACACTCATCCTCCCCACTAAGGTCCCCACTCAGCATGTGTAGAGGTCACGTGTGTGTGTGTGTGTGTGTGTGTGAGAGAGTCATGGAGGCTCAATAGACTAAGACTGAGCTTCACCACAGTACAGCACTAAAGGGTCTGCTGTCTCCACAGCCAGTCTAACACACCCCCAGGCAGCCCACTGGTGTGTGTGTGTGTGTGTGTTTTTTACTCTTTCATCATCTTTTCTCTCTCTCTGTGTGTGTGTGTGTGTGTGTCATGACACCATTATATTTTCCGATGTCTCTGGTTTTTCCCGTAGGTGGTTATCAACACAAACGCACACCTTCACGCACGCATGCACACACACACACACACACACACACACACCTACATACACATACACACTATATAAACATACACACACACACAAACACACCTACACACACACACACACACACACACAGAATGTATCAGTGCACGCACACTTTAAGTTGCACCCGGCGATCCATTTGGCGAGGGCCTCAAAAGCAATCAGAGCTCCCATGCATCACAGGCCTCCATTATCAGTCTCATTTACCTACATTTGTTTCTCTCTTTAACTCTCTGTCTCCCTTTCTCTCTCCCTCTCTGGCCCTCTCCCTCCCCCTCTCCATCTTCTCTGCTTGGTAAATGGTGGTGGTTTCTCCCCTCTCTCTTCATTATCCTGCTCCTACATGTTATCTACTAATAACCCATTCAGTCCTAGTCTCCACATCTCCCCATGCAGGGCCACCCTCTCCCCTCCCCCATAATCTATAATTAAATCCCCCTCACAACCCGGAGAGATGGCCTTAACACTGGCACTCGACACACACACACAGAGAAAGAGACACACACACCGTGCACCCTGCTTACTGTCGCACCTCTAATTCCGCAGTTTCTCCAGGTTGCCGTTTAATTAGCCCTAACTTATCCTGACCAACTTTTCTTTGTGTGTGTGTGTGTGTGTGTGTTTGTTTGTTTGTGTGTGTGTGTGTGTGTGCATGTTTCTGTAAAGGGCTGCAAGGTGGGACATGTTCTTAAACATCACAAACACAGTCTGAATCAGGCTGTTGAATGCTAAGCGTTAGTGCTTGCTAAATGTGTCTTTGATATAGGACAGCGGTTCCCAAACTGTGGTCCGCAAGTGTAATGCAGGTGGGCCGCCAAACCAACGAACCCTAAAATAAAAAATATATCAAAATATGTACATATACTGTTGGTAAATGATTATTAAAATTATTAAACGTTTAAAATAAAATGTTGTCGCGTTAACTTGTATACGCATTCAGTTCCCTATGCACGCATCACTTCCGCTTATTGTGCAAGTCAGGCTAACAACTTCCGGTAGCTAGCAGATGCACTCAAAATGCCGGTTTTTACGAGGAGTTCGGGTTTTCTTCCCAAAATAACTATTATTGATGTACATCCTTAATGATGTAATGATTCTATCTTGCTGCCCCTTCAAGCAAGAGGAAAAAGGGGTTCAAATTGTACGTTTCGAGCTAAATCGGCAATTACGAAGGTAAGGTTTATCGAATTCGCACAGTAAAAGTATCTATCTAGGATTTGAGCAATGTCGCGTTAGCTAAGCTAGCTAGCCAACAGTTTTTTGCGACATATACATATCATCTATGGCTAGATCATTAGCAATAGCTAGCGGTGCGTTAGCGCAGGCTAATTGTCCATGGCCAGAAAAGTAGCAGCACATAGCGCTGCATTAGCGCTGGCTAATCGTCTATGGCTGTAAGTTAGCGCTAGGGTTTTTCCTGCAGGGGCCTGCATCTCCAGCCTCCGTGGCGTACAGCACCAGAGAACAGGAGCATGTTTTTATATATGTGAAGGAAGAGGGAGAATCCTGCGATGAGAGGCTGACAGGATGTTGGAGAGCAGAATGAAAGTGTGGGTGTTGAGGCGTATTGTTGAGAGGTGTTTGTGCAGTGGGGAAGCAATCGATAGACGCTAGACAGAAGGTTGCACTGTGGAACTGACATAGTATTGTGTGCGAGTACCCGCTACATTGCACCAGTAATCGATCAATCCATCCTTCATGTAAAGAGGGAGAGTGGGTCAGGTGTTTGATAAGGTGTTACATTTAGTCATTTAGCAGATGCTCTTATCCAGAGTGACTTACAGTAAGTATAGGGACATTCTCCCCGAGGCAAGTAGGGTGAAGTGCCTTGTCCAAGGACACAATGTAATTTTGCACAGCCGGGGAATCGAACCAGCAACCTTCAGATTACTAGCCCAATTCCCTAACCGCTCAGCCACCTGACTCTCTTGTTGTTGTCATTCGTACTGCAGCCCTCGTCCACAGTGGCATCGTGACAGGTAGAATCACCTGTCAATCACACTCCATTTCCGAAGTAAAGTCAGGGCCTTGCTCGGGGGCGGGGCCAGCTAACTCGTCTGTTCAAACACAAGCACACAGCTGGCTGTCCCTGGCTGGTTAGAGGGTGTAATTAAAGTGCACGAACAGACAATTTATGGAACAACTGTTTAGCTTCACTCAGGGCAAGAGTCCCAGCGACAGCCTTTATGCTGTTCTTTCTTCCTCCTCCTCCTCCTCTTCTTCCTCCCCCCTCCTCCTCCTCCTCTGGTGCTAGGAGCGCTTCAGCTCAGAGCCAGGCAGGGCTGATCTTAACTTTGATGTGTTTTTGATCCCGTTTGAGTTTAACACTCTCTTTCCCTTTGTTCTCCTGTTTCCTCTCTCTCTCTCTCTCTCTCTCTCTCTCCCCCTCTCTCTATCTATCTCTATCTCTCTCTGTCTCTCTCTCTCTCCCCCTCTCTCTCTCTCTCTCCCCCTCTCTCTCTATCTATCTCTCTCTCCTTCTCTCTCTCTGTCTCTCTCTCTCCTCTCTCTCTCTCTCTCTCTCTCTCTCTCTCTCTCTCTATCTATCTCTCCCTCTGTCTCTCTCTCCCTCTCTCTCTCTCTCTCTCTCTCTCTCTCTCTCTCTCAGGTGAAGTCTGTGAAGACTGGTTCAGTGTTTTGGGCCATCGGTTGCTGCCTCTCCTACTTCTACATGGTGAGTCACACTCCGATATGTACACACACACACACACACACACACACACATATATATATATATATATATATATATATACAACCTGCCAGACACACACACACACACACACACAATCCCACACCTGGTAGACCCACATACGCACAGCTTCACACACTCCACAAATGCACACAGACTAACAGACACACACAGACTAACAGACACACACAGACTAACAGAGACACACAGACTAACAGAGACACACAACACAGCCTTAGTTTCCTCCTCCCAGGAGCAGCATCTGGATGATTACATTAAGATGGCCGGCAGATACCATTGTGATCTACCATGCAAGTGGAGGAGTATGGAGAGAGGGAGTGGGGAGGGGCTGTGAGAGGGAGGGGGGAGGGGCTGTGAGAGGGAGGGGGGAGGGGCTGTGAGAGGGAGGGGGGCGAGGCTGTGAGGGGGGAGGGGTTGTGAGGGGGAGGGGGGAGGGGCTGTGAGAGGGAGAGGGGCTGTGAGAGGGAGGGGGGAGGGGCTGTGAGAGAGAGGGGGGAGGGGCTGTGAGAGGGAGTGGGGAGGGGCTGGGAGGGGGGGCTTGGTGTGTTAAATCTTATATTGTAACTCCCTCCCCAACCTCCAAACAGTCAGGAAGTTGATAGAGAGATGAAAGAAATGATGAATGTAGCTGACTGCGTCTGGGAACACTCTTGTGATTGTGTGTGTGTGTGTATGAGCATGCATGTGCAGTAAGGGGGGGAGCGAGTGAGAGGCATTCCTGAAGATCTCTCAGCTCATTCAGAGTTAAATCTCGACTTCCATGAGACAGGATGTCAAATGAAAGAAATTTGAAATCTCCAGCTCCATCGATCAGGCCGGGCACAGCGTCTGAGAGGAGGGAGGGAGGGGGAGGGAGGGATAGAGACAGAGACATTAATGGCTACATTTGATCTATCAGAGGGAGGGATTCTCTACCCAGGGAAACATGTGATTAATAAGCCCATCATCTCTCTGTATCATCTCTATCTACATCTCCTCTGTGGCAAGACATCTTTTCTCCCACCCCCCTCTCTCTGTCTCTCTATTCTCCTCAGTTTCTCATCCCTCTCTCTCTCTCCATCCTCGTCCATTTCTCACATCTCTCTGTTCTTCTCCCTTCTCTCCCTCCCTCCCTCCTTCCCCCCCCCCTCCCTCCCTCCTTCCAGCCCACTCATATTTAATACTCCCTGCTGTTACTTGCAGTTAGCTAGCAGAATATCTCAATCACCTCTCTCACCCCTGCTGTTTCTCTCACCCCGCCTGTCTCTCTCTCACCCCCCATCTTTCCCTGTCTCTCTCTCACCCCCGCTGTTTCTCTCACCCCGTCTCTCTCTCTCCTGCCCTCTAGTGGCCTGTGTGTGCCCTGCTTCTTGGACCCAGCCACCTGGTGGCTGACAGCAGGTCTAGTAGGCTCGACGAGAGAGAGAGAGGGAGAGAGGGAGGGAGAGAGTCCCTGGGTGACTGTTGGCAGAATCAGGGTAGGAGAGGGAGCCAGGGAGAAAAAGTGAAGGTGGGGCGTAGGTGGGGAGGTGGAGGGAGGGAGGGAGGTCCTGATGGAAGGTTGCTGTAAAAACTCCCCCCTCCACCTCCCTCCGCCTCCCCCTTCCCCCAGCATCTAGGGTGCTCTTGAGAAGTAACTCCCTCATAAAGAATGGATGATGTGTTCTCTGCAGAGCCCAGCTCTTCAGGTGATTGTTTGGAAGGCGCTCTGCGCTGGTTATTATTAGAAGCCGAGAGATAAAATCACACCTCCTTAAGACCCTCCCACCTTCACCACCATCATCCTTCTCTTGTTGAACACCGTCTGGGAACCAATCACTGAGAGACAGGGCTGCCGTCGGTGTCTACAACCAGACTCCCTCCCCAAACCCCCCCTCCTCCTCTCCTTCTTTTCTTTTCCTATTGTCTCCTCTCCTCCCCCTCCTCCTATTCTCAGTTTACAGTAGATATCATAGTTTACAGTACAGATGATCATTTACCACAGAGGTAATAGTTTACATTAGAGCTGGTAAGAGTTTAGATTTGCATTACCATAAGTGTGGACAGAACTCTCTCCAAGGTGTGTGTGTGTGTGTGTGTGCGTGCGTGTGAGATAGAGGCAGTATATGGCTTGGTGCCTTCAGTAAATTGCATTACGACTCGTGCAGCTTTTAGAATGGCGAGGGAGTTGAAAATATCTGGCTAATCCTTCTTTCGTTTCCCTTCTTCCACACACGCTTATACACACATTATACACACACACGCTTATACAAACATTATACACACACACGCTTATACACACATTATACACACACACGCTTATACACACTCGAAAACATAATGTGGAGTCATTAGTAGGAGTGAGGTCAACCTGTTGCTGGGACTCGGACTGTACAGACTGTATATACACACACCTCCTCTCTCTCTCCCCTCCACCCCTCCTCTCTCTCCCCTCCACCCCTCCCTTCCTCTCTCCACTCTCTCCTCCCTCTCTCCCTCCTTCCTTCTTGTGGAGTACCTGCTCCTGACTGTGTAAACAGTGTAAGACACAGCAGCGAATGGGAGAGCTGTCGTTTGGATCCATTTATGTTCTGGTTGAGGTGTCTAATTAGCAGGCATCTGATGCTCTCATCCAAGCAGCTATGAAGAGATAATTACCTCCCGCCACTCCGCAAAGGAACTAGTTCTCCTTCCTGTGTTAATGAACTGCATCTCCCGGATTTGAAAGTATTTCTAACAAGTCGACAGAAACCATCAACTATTTTAAGAGCAGAATGACGGACGCACACATGCGGTGCTAAGCATGTGTGCGTGTGAGTGTGTGTGTGTGGGGGGGGGGGGGTAGGTGTGTGTAAGTGTATGGAAGGATGGACGTAGGTGTTTTGCTGTTGATTTTGCCGTGACTGATGTTTTATAGACTCCAGGTCTCAGAAAGACTCACATCCACACAGCGCTCTATAAGCTACTGACACCTTTACTGTTTCCATCACGAGGCGGAAAATGGGATTGGTTTTAGCCCCTGTGTTTCTGATGCAGGTGAGCAGGTTTGATGTACTGGACTAATTTGTGTGTGTTTGTGCGTGCCTGTGCGTGTGTGTGTCTTTGTGTGTGTGTGTCTTTGTGTGTGTCTTTGTGTGTGTCTTTGTGTGTGTGTGTGTGTGTGTTCCAGGTGTCAGCGTGGGGAGGCTATGTGTTCATCATCAACCTGATCCCGCTCCACGTGTTTGTTCTGATGTTGATGCAGCGCTACAGCAAGAGAGTTTACATAGGTGAGAGCACACACACACACACACACGTGCTTGGCCCAGCCTAGCCTCTAGTAGCCTAGCCTAGCCTCTAGTAGCCTAGCCTAGCCTCTAGTAGCCTAGCCTAGCTCGGGCGCAGGTTGTCCAGAAAGTAGATGGCTTGGCTCCTGGTGAAGTGTCGTTGAGGCTTGCTGATACATCACAGTCACAGTAAGCAGCGCCACCATGCCTGCCCTGGACGTGATGAACGACTTCCTGTTTTAAACGAATCCTTCTACGTGGTCCTTGAACCATTCTGCCTCCCCCCCAGCCTCTACAGCAGCCACCCTGACTTCCACAAAGGAAGCTATCCATTACGGAGGGCCCTCTACTCCCACCTCGGTTGTTAGGTGGCATATACACGTTCATGTGCAGCTCCTTGCCCTCCAAGTGACTTTTAATAGATGATGGGAAGTTAGCGGCTAGCTAGGGACAGGAAGTTAGCGGCTAGATAGGGACAGGAAGTTAGCGGCTAGCTATGGACAGGAAGTTAGCGGCTAGCTAGGGACAGGAAGTTAGCGGCTAGCTAGGGACAGGAAGTTAGCGGCTAGCTAGGGACAGGAATTTAGCGGCTAGCTAGGGACAGGAAGTTAGCGGCTAGCTAGGGACAGGAAGTTAGCGGCTAGCTAGCCCTGCTGTGCAGCCAGTGTTTTGGGGTTCTGCAGTTGGCAGTTGGAGCGGTTGGATCTAGACCCACTCCATGCAGACCACCACAACTGCAAAACTGTGTCCAAAAAAAACACTGCCAGCTAGCTAATCATCTTAACAGAACACCTCTGTCACCCTCCATCTCTCTCTCTCTCCTGTTCCCTCTCTCTTTATCGCTCTCCTGTTCCCTCTCTCTTTATCGCTCTCCTGTTCCCTCTCTTTTTATCTATTTTTCTCTCCTGTTCTCTCTCTTTGTCTACTGTTCCCTCTCTCTCTCTCTCTCTCTCTCTCTCTCTCTCTCTCTCTCTCTCTCTCTCTCTCTCTCTCTCTCTCTCTCTCTCTCTCTGTGTCACCTGTTCTCTCTCTGTCTCTCTCTCCTGTTCCGTCTCTTTCTCCCCCTTAAGCAGTCAGACATTAGAGGACAGCAGGCTGGTCATCACTGCATCTCAGAACTCGTTTTGACCCCTCCACACACACACGCTCGCTCTCGCTCGCTCTCTCTCTTTCTCTCTCGCTCTCGCTCGCTCTTTCTCTCTTTCTCGCTCTCTCTCTTTCTCTTTCTCTCGCGCTCTCTCTGTCTCTCACTCACACACGCACGCACGCACGTTCCTCTGCAGCACAGCCTGGGACGAGACCCCCTCTCCAGATCCTGGTTCTTCTATTAATGACTGGAGATACGATCTGGATCTGGAGAAATCAATAGGCATTAAGTACCTTAGAGAGAGGCTTATTTTCCTCCACAGCCGAGAAGGCGGAGGGATGGAGGGCGGACGGATGGAGGAGGTTGTACAGCAAAGGGCATCTGGGATTTACCTTATCTGTAAACTTATCTCATTCTCTCTCAAGCACAGTCTCCCTCTCATTCTTATGCTCACTGACACTATATCATTTTTGCTCCTTGCAGCTTTCCTACTCTGCCTCATTCCCTCCCTCTCTCTCCTTCTCCGCTTCCTCTCTGACCTCTGACCTCTGTCCCCAGCCTACAGCACCTTCTACATCGTAGGCCTGGTCCTGTCTATGCAGATCCCCTTCGTCGGCTTCCAGCCAATCAGGACCAGCGAGCACATGGCAGCAGCAGGTAAGCCCCGCCCCCTCTGCATCTCGATTGGCTCACAGGCCACGGCTGACAGTGCGTGCCTGCGCCTTGATTGAACCAGCGGCTTCTTGCAGGGTTGTGCTAGTTACTGTGTTGTTGACTGGAGGACTGGTAGAGTGTGTGTGTGCGTTTCAGTTGAAAATGCAAACTAAGTGTCGTCTCCCGTGACGACGGCCATCTGCTCCCAGCGTTGCGTTAGTTAGATCCAAGTAGCAGGTAGCACGTCCTCTGGGTTCGCTTGTTATGGCAGCAGGGCTGGAGAGGAGCAGGGGCTCTCTGGTGCTCCGTGGCCTACGGGGGGCGCCGCCACCGGGAGCAAAACTAACGCACCTCGATCCGTGTCCGTCGGCGAGACGCAGATGTCGGGAACAGCTGGCACTCTGACGGGGGACAGGAAGGAGATGGGGGAGGGCAGGACGGGTGGAGTTTATATTTGCTGGGGAGTGAAGGGCGTGTTGGAGCGAGAAGTCGTAGAGATACGACCTTGAGGGAGGGAGGGAGGGAGGAGTGGGGGAGTAGAGGCTGGTGAGGGAGAGGTAGAAGGGGGGAGAATCTCTCTGTCTCACACTGTCTCTGTGTGTGTGTGTGTGTGTGTCTCCTCGTGTGTGTGTGTGTGTGTGTGTGTGTGTGTTCTTCCAGGTGTGTTTGCGCTGCTCCAGGCCTATGCCTTCCTGCAGTACCTGAAGGATCGTCTGACCAGGCAGGAGTTCCAGACTCTCTTCCTGCTGGGCGTGTCTCTGGCTGCTGGCCTGGTCTTCCTCACTGTCATCTACCTCACCTACACAGGTCTCACACACACACACACACACACAGGTCTCACACACACATACATCATACAGAGACAGGTCTAGCTCACCATCATCTATCTCACTTACACAGACCAGTATATACACACACAGACATCCCCCCCCCCCAGCCTCTCAGTGTCTCCAGGTCTGTCCAGGCAGGTGTGTATTGACTGCGGTTGTTCCTCCAGGTTATATCGCTCCGTGGAGTGGACGCTTCTATTCCCTCTGGGACACAGGGTAAGCTCTGGTGCCTTTCACACACACACAGCCCTACAATCACACACAAACACACACACACACATGCACGCGCAGAGAGCAGGCAATGTGTCTGATTTCTGCATTAAAAGACAGATCAATGCTGTGTGTGTGCTGCATGTTGGTACTGTGTGTGTACTGTGTGTGTGTGTGTGTGTGTGTGTGTGCTGAATGTGGGTAGTGTGTGTGTGTGTGTGTGTGTGTGTGATGAATGTGGGTAGTCTGTGTGTGTGTGTGTGTGTGTGTGTGTGTGTGTGTGTGTGTGTGTGTGTGTGTGTGTGTGTGTGTGTGTGTGTGTGTGTGTGTGTGTGTGTGTGTGTGTGTGTGTGTGTGTGTGTGTGTGTGTGTGTGTGTGTGTGTGTGTGTGTGTGTGTGTGTGTGTGTGTGTGTGTGTGTGTGTGTGTGTGTGTGTGTGTGTGTGTGTGTGTGTGTGTGTGTGTGGGAGTCAGGTGGCTGAGTGGTGAGGGAATCGGGCTAGTAATCCGAAGGTTGCCAGTTCGATTCCCGGTCATGCCAACTGATGTTGTGTCCTTGGGCAAGGCACTTCACCCTACTTGCCTCGGGGGAATGTCCCTGTACTTACTGTAAGTCGCTCTGGATAAGAGCGTCTGCTAAATGACTAATTGTAAATGTGTGTCTGTGTGCTGACTGCAGCAGTTTTATTTTCTTTTTCACTCCTATGTCACGTTTCTTACTCTTCTCATCCCCCCTTCTCTCCCCCCCTCCCTCCTCTCCTCTCTCCTCCCTCCTCTCCTCCCTCCTCTCTCCTCCCTCCTCTCTCCTCCCCCCCCTCTCTCCTCCCCTCAGCTATGCTAAGATCCACATCCCCATCATAGCGTCGGTGTCGGAGCACCAGCCCACCACCTGGGTCTCCTTCTTCTTTGACCTCCACATCCTGGTGTGCACCTTCCCTGCAGGCCTCTGGTTCTGCATCAAGAACATCAATGACGAGAGGGTCTTCGGTAAGGAGCGGGAGGGGGAGAGACGGGGGGGAGGCTAGTGGGGACAGTGTCTCGTGGAGACTTTGAGTTTTTCTCGTAACGGTTAGTAGGGTTTATAGACAGGAAGTAGATCTGATGGTGTTAAGTTGTAGACAGTTACTTGGTCTCAGTTAGTTACTAGCTCTTAGAGAGTTACTTGGTCTCAAACAGAGTTAGTATTTCTCAAAGTCACTAGGTTGTAGACAGAGGTACTGGTCAGTGGTTAGGGAATCGGGCTATTAATCAGAAGGTTTCCAGTTCGATTCCCGCCCACAAATGTTGTGTCCTTGGGCAAGGCACTTCACCCTACTTGCCTCGGGGGGAGTGTCCCTGTAGTTCTCAAAGTCACCAGGTCTCGTGGAGTTCTGCTTCTGCTGATGGAAGTCGGAGAGACTGACCCAGCCCCCCTACCCCAGACCCCCAGCGCTGTCTGACACTTAACGGGCCAATTAATGTTATTGATCGCTCAAAGAGCTTACACCTGTTCCTGGTCTGCTGGTGTTTGGGGGCGGAGCCACAGAGCCCGGCGGGGACAGGGGAGTGCTACCTCGCACCGCCTCCCTCTAACCATCTCTCTCTTCTTCTCTCTGTCTCTCTCTCTCTCCTTCCCTCCCTCTCTTTCCCCCTCTCGCTCTCCTTCCTTCCCTCTCTTTCCCTCTCTCTCTCTCTCTCCTTCCCTCCCTCTCTCCCCCTCTCTCTCCCTGACTCTCTTCCTCCCTCCCTCCTTCCCTCCCACTCTTTCCCTCGCTCTGTCTCCTCCTTCCATCCCCCCCTCTCTCTCTCTGACTCTCTTCCTCCCTCCTTCTCTGTCCCCTCCTTCCTTCCCTCTCTCCCCCTCTCTCTCTGTGTCTCTCTGCTGCCCCCCAGTGGCGCTGTATGCCATCAGCGCTGTGTACTTTGCTGGGGTGATGGTACGTCTGATGCTGACTCTGACCCCGGTGGTGTGCATGCTGTCAGCCGTGGCCTTCTCCAGTGTGTTCGAGCACTACCTGGGAGACGACCTGAAGAGGGAGAGCCCCCCCGCCGACGACAGCAGCGACGAGGACGACCGCAGGCCCGGAAACCTCTACGACAAGGTCAGGGGTCACGGCATCCAGTGTGTGTGTGTTGTTCCTTGCTTGTGTGTTGTAACCATGGTGTGTGTGTGTGCTGTAACCATGGTGTGTGTGTGTGTCTCCGCCCGCAGGCTGGCAAGGTGCGGAAGCACGTGTCGGAGCAGGAGAAGGCAGAGGAGGGGCTGGGCCCCAACATCAAGAGCATCGTCACCATGCTCATGCTTATGCTGCTCATGATGTTCGCCGTGCACTGCACCTGGGTCACCAGCAACGCTTACTCCAGCCCCAGTGTGGTGCTGGCATCCTACAACCACGACGGGTACACACACACACACACACACACACATATTCTGACGCCGTGGTGGTTTTGCCTGGGTGAGGTGGTGTTTCTGTTTTGAAGGGTGATATTTTGAACTATTCTGGAGTGACCCGTGACTGCAGCTGTACTGCAACTTCTGTACGGCTGTTGCAGAGACTTGCATCAGACCTGTCGGTCAAGAACACACACAAAACACACATAAAACACACACACACGCATGCACAAACATCACTGTGGCTACAGCCCAAATGTCCTTCCCAAAACATACACACACTTGTGAACACATACACACACACACACACATCCCTCTTCTACCCTCCAACTCTCTTACTCCCTCTCTCTATCTCTCTCCCACCATCCCTTCTTTCAACCTCCCTCCCTAACCATACCTCTCCCCCCCTCTCCCCCCTCCCCAGGACCAGGAACATTCTGGATGACTTCAGGGAGGCCTACTATTGGCTGCGTCAGAACACTGAGGAGCATGCTCGCGTCATGTCCTGGTGGGACTACGGCTACCAGATAGCAGGCATGGCTAACCGCACCACGCTGGTAGACAACAACACCTGGAACAACAGCCACATAGCGCTGGTGAGACACACACTCAGACACACACTCAGACACACACCACACACACACACACACACACACACAGACTCTTGTGCACACAGACACCAGTTTCAGCTTTTTATACATACATATCTCCTCAGAACATAATATCTGCACGGGATTCTTGGGGGTTGAGTTCTTAGGGGATCCACATTCCCAGCACAGCAGGTTCCTTCAAACACTGGAGCTTATCTCCCAGCCTCTTACTGGGCTCTCACGCTGCCGTTATGCCAGGGGGGTTCCACATCCTTAATAGACTTTCTTTGTCCCAAGCTTCTGAAAAGAGAGAATTATTGTGTTTTCCTCGAGTCTGATTCAGTGTTAATCTAATCCTCCTCCACCTCATCTATCGGTGACTTTGTAAAAGTTCCTTCACCTTTTTTCTTTCTTGTTTCTCTTCATACTGTCTCTCTCCTCCCCTCTCTCCTCTCTCCTCCCCCCTCCCCTCTCTCCTTCTCTCCCCTCCCCCCTCCCCTCTCTCCTCTCCCAGGTGGGTAAAGCCATGTCGTCCAATGAGAGTGCAGCGTACGAGATTATGCGGAGCCTGGATGTGGACTACGTCCTCATCATCTTCGGCGGTGTGATTGGCTACTCAGGCGATGACATCAACAAGTTCTTGTGGATGGTCCGAATAGCCGAGGGAGAGCATCCCAAGGACATCAGGGTGTGTGTGTGTGCCAATGAGAGTGTGTGTGTGTAAAAGTGAATCTATACATCAAAGATGTTGTAGTTTTTTGGGGTGAGGGGGTTTTATACAAATGTTAAAAATCCACAAATCAGATGCCTCATTGAAATTCAACAGGCCCAGTTCCAAACCTGACTCACCTCTTCTCCTCTCTGTGTCCTTGTGTCCTTCAGGAGAGTGACTACTTCACCCCCCAGGGGGAGTTCAGGGTGGACAAGGCTGGCTCACCCACCCTGCTCAACTGCCTCATGTACAAGATGTCCTACTACCGCTTCGGAGAGATGCAGGTGAGCGAAGGAGGGGGCAGGGGGGGGGGGGCAGAGGGGGGGGGCAGAGGGGGGGCAGGGGAGAGCTTGTGGTAAACAATTACAACCTAGCAATGCGATGCTAGCTTCTGTATAGTAAACAATTACAGCCTGGCGTTGTGGCGCAAGCTTTTGTTTAGTAAACAATTACAACCTAGCTTGAGCAAAGCTAGTTATCACACAGTAAACAACCATGACCTAGCGTTGTTTTGGGTGTTTAGTGGCTAGATTTACAAGTACAACATAGCATTTTGAAGCTGTTGTCAACAACCGTGACTTAGCACGTGTGGAGCTAGCTGCGAGTCAGCAGTGCTAACTGGCTGGAAGGTGGATGTGCCAAGCTGAAGGACAAGCTAGATAGGAGCTCTCCAGAGAGGCTCTCTGCCTGGCGTGGGCAGCGAGAGGGGGAGGGGAGGAGATGAAGGGAGGAGAGGAGAGGGGGATCTGAGATTTGGGGGGAGGGGGGGGGGGGGGGGGGGGGGAGAGGAGCTGAGGAGAGGAGCTGAGGAGAGGAGCTGGCAGCCAGGTTCTTGTATCCACACAGCCTCTGCTGCCCTGCCAAACCACTCACAGGGGAGCACGATCAAAGTGAAGCGATGTTTGTGTCGGTTCCTCAAACGGCCAGCCACAGCACACCAAAGCTGACTGAACCGGAGAGAGAGAGAGGTAGATAGAGGTAGAGAGAGAGGTAGATAAAGAGAGAGATAGAGAAAGGTAGATAAAGACAGAGGTAGATAGACAGAGGTAGATAGACAGAGGTAGATAGACAGAGGTAGATAGACAGAGGTAGATAGACAGAGGTAGATAGACAGAGGTAGGTAGATAGACAGAGGTAGGTAGATAGACAGAGGTAGGTAGATAGACAGAGGTAGGTAGATAGACAGAGGTAGGTAGATAGACAGAGGTAGGTAGATAGACAGAGGTAGGTAGATAGACAGAGGTAGGTAGATAGACAGAGGTAGGTAGATAGACAGAGGTAGGTAGATAGACAGAGGTAGGTAGATAGACAGAGGTAGGTAGATAGACAGAGGTAGGTAGATAGACAGAGGTAGGTAGATAGACAGAGGTAGGTAGATAGACAGAGGTAGGTAGATAGACAGAGGTAGATAGACAGAGGTAGATAGACAAGACAGAGAGGTAGATAGACAAGACAGAGAGGTAGATAGACAAGACAGAGAGGTAGATAGACAAGACAGAGAGGTAGATAGACAAGACAGAGAGGTAGATAGACAAGACAGAGAGGTAGATAGACAAGACAGAGAGGTAGATAGACAAGACAGAGAGGTAGATAGACAAGACAGAGAGGTAGATAGACAAGACAGAGAGGTAGATAGACAAGACAGAGAGGTAGATAGACAAGAGAGAGAGGTAGATGTAGAGAGAGAGGTAGATGTAGAGAGAGAGGTAGATGTAGAGAGAGAGGTAGATGTAGAGAGAGAGGTAGATGTAGAGAGAGAGGTAGATGTAGAGAGAGAGGTAGATAAAGAGAGGTAGATGTAGAGAGAGAGAGAGGACGAGTTGTGTCCTTGTCACGTTCCACATCCTCAAGTGGGAGAAACTGGAAGGACAGGATGAAAGAGAGATAAAGGGATTGAGGGATGTTTAAAAGGGGTTTACCAGAGAGATAATTAAACTGCAGTGCTTCCAGGTGGAATCAAAGAACAGTACACCTCATGGTGTTCTACGGGGCCTAGTGGGCTGGTACACACACAGCCTTCTCTCTCCTCCTCATTTATAGCTTGGAGGGCTTAGTGGGCCGCCTTGTCAGGAAAAACTCATTTCTGAAAGGCGTTCTCTCTCTCTCTCTCCTTCTCGCTCTCTTTTTCTCCCTCTCTCGCTCTCTCTCCTTCTCGCTCTCTTTCTCTCCCTCTCTCGCTCTATCTCGCTCTCTCTTTCGTTCACTCCAATCCCCCTGTTTTCTTAAAGAGCTTCCCGCCTCCACCCAACCCTCTCTCTCTCCACTTCTCGCTCTCTCTCCCAGACCAACACCTCTCTCTCTCTCCTTACGTCACAAACGCCTCTCTCTCTCCCATCACGAACACTCACCAACTCCTCTCTCTCCTTCCTTAAGCTGGACTTCCGGACACCTCCTGGGTTCGACAGGACGCGTAACGCAGAGATCGGTAACAAGGACATCAAGTTCCAGCATCTGGAGGAAGCGTTCACCTCGGAGCACTGGCTGGTGCGCATCTACAAGGTGAAGAAGCTGGACAACAGAGAGCCGCTGGACCGCAAGCTGCGCTGCGTCTCCCCCAAGCAGAAGTACATCTCCAAAAAGGTACCGGGGGGAGTTATGGTGATGATGACGGTGGTTATGGTGATGATGATGGTGGCTATGGTGATGATGATGGTTATGGTGATGATGACGGTGGTTATGATGATGGTGGTTATGGTGATGATGACAGTGGTTATGGTGATGATGATGGTGGCTATGGTGATGATGATGGTGGCTATGGTGATGATGATGGTTATTATGGTGGTTATCATTATGATGCTAGTGATGGTGTTTAAGTATGGTTATTTCCTCTTAAATTTTTTAGCCGTCAAATGGAAATGTTCATAAAATGTGAGCCAACTGACTTCATTTCCTACAGTTAATAGTGTGCCCACATTTTTATTCAGATATAGGAGCGCTTTTTAAACGAGGTTTGATTAGTAAGTCGCTTTTTTTCCTTTTTTTTTTCTGCTGGCAGACTTCTAAGAGGAAGCGGGGACATATCAAGAACAAGCTGGCCGTAAAGAAAGGAAAGAAACTGACCAAGAAATAACGAATCTGGACTCGACGAACTTCACACACACACAGAATCAAAAAATGCAACTGGCAAAGAAAACTCTACCAATGAAGAAGAACACGACGCCCATGGTCTGGAACGTTAGTTAGCGCTTATCCTCGAGCGCAAGTCCTCAGAGCGCCCCCATGTGTTGGGAGGCGGATGATTCATCTGGTTTAGCTCCAGAAGTCTTAGTGCGTTTTATCCAGAGGACATTTGTCTTGTTCTTTTTTCTCTCTCTTTCTCTTCTTTTTTTCCCCATTTCTATTTTTTGTACTTGAATGTGTGGCAAGACACAGACCTGCTCGATTGAGGTCAGCATCGATTACTGAATTAATTTTTGTGGTACATTTAGCTCTGTTGTCAACGAGGGGAGGGGGAAGGGTGGAGGGAGGGGGGGAGGGGGGAGGGGAGGGAGGGGGGGAGGGGGGGAGGGGGGCGGGGAGGGAGGGTAACTTGAAGAGAGGTGAGTGGAGGTTGGGATAAACTGCACCAAAGAGCCCTCCATCCTGCCTCCTGGCAGTAAACTAGTTTCCTGGGTGAGGTGGGGAGCGCTGGAGTACGAGAGCGTTCCTGACACGTGTACAGAAGTGCGTATACGGAATGGAGGAACTTCAATATCTGGGCACAGAATATCTCTTAACGGTGTTTGTTTGTTTTTGCCTCTTTATTATTTTTTATTATCTGTATTATTATTTTTTTTTGTTTTTTTTGCTTAGCTCTAATTTGTCATTTCCAAGAAAAAAATCTTTCGAAAAAAAGGCCTAATGTGTACATATGTGATGTAAAGAAATGTCTAAAAGGGTTATAATATATTGGTTTATTGTGGTGATTTTTAAACATGCAGATGATCTTTTCTCTTTACTTTGTTGTGATGTTTTTTTGTAAAACAGATAGAACAGTGAATGCAATAATACTCACTAGGAAGGAACTTGAGATTTTGTCAAAAGAATGTGAATTTATTTTCTTTTGTTTTTGTTTGTTTGTTTTTATAATTCCCCGTCAGAAATTGCTTAGATTGTATGTTCTGCTGCTAGGGTTGAAATAAAATTAAAGCAATTCTATGTAAAAAGTAGTTATTATGAAATAGACCTCCCCTCCTATAGGGGGCGCTCTCTGGTCCAGTGCTTCACTTCTGGTCTCTTCAGCACCATGTTGTTTGGGTCATCCAGCATCTGCTAAAAAACTTCTTTCTGTACATGCGCGTGTCGTCATGTGAATGGCTGACTAAGACCAGATTCGTTTTTTGTCTTTAAGGTTTCACCTGCAAGACCCGTGTAGGGAGGGAAACACTCCATCCTAGAGGAGCGCCCTCCACACTGTTGGTTTCCTCACGTGTGTCATTGATGGAAGGGCTCGTGGACTTTTGCACATGCATGAAACTGATGAGAATACCCCTCCCCTCCGATCACAATAATTAGGATTTGACAGTAATAGGAAATAGTCATGAGTAGTGTAATTCAATGTGTTTTTTTTTTTTTTTTTTAGATAATTGACATTACTCCAGGTTTTCCTTCTCCTTGTGAGGTAACACTGTGTACAGTCTGCCTCCTAAGGGACTGGAAGAGTAACTGCCACGACATTTGCTTTTAGTACCCCGCTCTCTTGGGGGAATTCCTGTGTGTGTGTGTGTGTGTGTGTGTGTGTGTTTGGAAGACTTAAGGTTTGAATTTTCTTTCTTAGATTTCTTTCCGAACGCTAATATGATTGTGTGGGTGTGGAGCCTGCAGAGGAAGTGACATCAAAGACCGAAGTCGACACATCACTTTGTAGGACCACGCTGCTTCTACTGCAGTCGCTCAAACGTTTTCTGAACACTCAGAATGTTGTTGTTTATTAACTTTCTCTCTCTCAGCGACCGGTCGCTTTGTTCCCTGTCCTCCTTGATCTTCTTGTGAGAAAGATTTAAAATGTCACTACTTTGAATTTGTAGCCCTCGGTTGAGCGGAATGCCCTTGCTCATACGCAGATTCAATCACACAATCCATGTAGACTCATTATATAGTTTTTTTTTTTTCTCTTTTTCTTCATCTTGGGAGGAAACTGAGAATCAGCATCACAAAGCCTTTGCATTAAGTACGTTTGCAAATGATTTATTTTTATGCTTTAATCCTTTTTTTTTGTTCTTGATTTAATACTATAAATACAATTAAAACACACGTGTCCTAATGTACCCCTCTTAACAATAACCTATGATTTGATTGTTTTGATTTGTGTTTATTTCCGCAGTAGGAGACATGGCACCAGCTTTGTACTTGATGCAGATATCCAGTGGGTTCGACCCCCACAGGTTTTTGGATTAAGCCTTAATGTGATATAGTATGTGTACAGATCGTTTGATCTCCATGTTTCTTTCATTTGTTTCATTTTTTATTTAAGTTTTCTTCCCCCCTCCGTTTTCTGTTCCATCCCCTCATATCTTCTCCCCCACTACTCTCCTCCCTTCCTTGCTAGCCCCCACCCCCCCCCCCCCCCCCCCCCCCCCCTCCACTGCCAAGTTTACATCGACGTTCATTTCGGTCATGTTTAAATGTTGACAAAATAAAAAGGTTCAAATTTGTGTAAGACGTTCTCATGTTATTCCCGTCACATCGATTGATGTCGCTGATAATAAAAACATATTTATTTTTTGGGCCCAAAATTATTGTAGCAGTCTGGTTAAGATATACCATTAGACCAACTACTAAAATACTGTGAGAAATATTCTGGTCCTTGATTATCTGCTTTACTTACTAAATGCACTATTTTGCATGTCGCTTTGAATGAAAGCAAAATTAGCGGAAATTGAAATGTTTCAATGTCTGCAATGGAGATTTGCGCCACAAGAGGGCAGCATTAGTCAGGAAGTCACAATCTAGAATACGTGAATAAGACTTGTGACCCTGTTTGAAGAAAAGCTATTTCATGCTGGAGATGACGTTGGTTGTGTAGGCCTACATGAGGGTTAGGTTTAATTATACTTTCGCTTTTTGAAAACGTCAAATTGCTCCCCACACACACGCACGATTATGAATATAATATTTAACGACTCAGTTATGAAAAATGTTTTGTAGGCCTAGAAAAATGTACGTAGGCCTAGTACAATAATTTTTATATCAAACAGCTGAACTTTGTTTTTTCGATGTTTTTTATAAAAACGACAAGGACTATAGCTCGATTGCCGTGGCACGTTTATTAGAAGACCACATGTATGTTAACCCCCCCTCCCCTTCAACTCTCTAACTTATGTGATGACAAATTAGGTGTTGCATAGGCTTGTTACCTACATGATTGACCACGGATTTTGGTTCAAGCTTTGGATACATAACAGGACACTGAAACAGAACTTCAACTCAGCTGTAAAACACATTCAGGATATCTCAGGTGTACATGTTTCATAATAATAATAATTTTAAAAAGCATCCATCTTGCTAGACAGTCCTCTATAGGCTCCGCTTTGAAACAAAGGTCAACACGACTATTATGAAAGTGCGTTGTACAAATAAAGCCAGGCCAACACTGAATACAAACTGGCTTCTGGTGGGAGTCAGGTGGCTGAGCGGTGAGGGAGTCGGACTAGTAATCCGAAGGTTGCCAGTTCGATTCCCCGGTCATGCCAACTGACGCTGTGTCCTTGGGCAAGACACTTCACCCTACTTGCCTCAGGGGAATGTCCCTGTACTTACTGTAAGTCGCTCTGGATAACAGCGTCTGCTAAATGACTAAATGTAAATGGTGGGTCAAAACGTAGTGATCACAGGTCGTTTTCTTGGTAAGTGTTATTGACGTTAGCAGCGAGACGGGGGGTTTTCGATACTAATGAGTGAAACACAAGCTTGGTAAAGGAGCTGACACAAGGCTTGCTTGACACGTTCAGCCATTCCACAGAGGCCTAGGTTCAAATCCAGCCTTGGCCCTCTACTGCCTGTCCCCACCCCCTCTCTCTGCCTTCCTGTCTACCTTGAAACTGACTCTCCAATAAAGTATGAAAATGCCCAAAATATATATTTTTTTAAATCTTTTACATGTAATTACAGAAATGTAATGTAAAACATACAGATACGTAGCAGCAGTAATACTTTAGCCTCGGTGCCTTCTGAACCCTGCCTTCCACCTTCAGAGTCACGGGTGAACAAAAGCTTAGAAGTCCCCGCGGTGTAGAGGGTTGAGAACAAGGACCTCAACCACAACGACCTGGGTTCAAATCCAGCACAGAGCATAGTGCCAAACACATCCGTGGGCCCAGATCCCTCTAACCGCAGCGCGCTCCCCGACTGTCCAGATCCCCTCTCCCAACTGGCTTTCCAGGTACCCAACTGTCCCACCAGGAAAGGCTCAACCAAGAGTCTAAAAGAGTTACCGTTTATCACTTTTATTTCTAAGTTGAGTTTTCGAAGAGAGTTTCGAGAGTTTCGAAGTCGAAGAGCAAAAATTTAGATGTAAGAAGCTCCTTCAGCCAGATTTGAACACAAGACCCCTCTCACAGTATGCCCACATCCTTAACCACTGAGCCAACAGAGATCATACTCTCCACTCAACATTGAAATTTGACATTGAATTGTAAACCGTGCCCCTTGCCGAGGCGCTAAATGTGCTAGGACCACCATTGGGCGGCTGTGTTGGCCATGTGAAGCAGGAAGTCAAGGGGATGTTAAGGGAGTGTTTGAGAGAGAAACAGAGTTTGGGTAGCTGTGTGTTTATTGCAAAGCAATCATACAGTCAGTCGTTCATGTTCTACGATGGACCAGATGACCTGCACAGTTCTGGATAGATCAGGCTGGGTGGAATCAGCCAGTCTTGAACACGTCTTCAAGCATGTTTCAGTGATGCTACAGTGAAGTCCAACAGGGTCACCAACTACTGTTTTTCCATACTGGGATAGCTACAGCTCAGTGGTTAGTGCATTTGACTGATCCAGAGAGCTCAGGTTCAAATCTATCCTTGTACATCGCTATGGATAAAAGCGTCTTCTAAATGAACAACATGCCACCAGGCTCTGATACATACATGATCTAGAAAGCACCCATCAAAAGCTGTCACGCTATCTAAGATGGCCCCTCGAAGTAGGTGACACAAAGGATTAATAAGGTAATGAGATACTGAAGGCCGTCACTGCTACTGTTGCATTGTGATGCTGTGTTTACAAACAAAGGCTTGGGAAGGAAGGTGTTTGTGCAGAACAAGAGAAGAATAAATAGTAGAAGAAGAACTAACACACCAGAGGCAAACGTCCTACTGGGCATGTGCAAAAAAGGCCTTGGCAATGTGAAAAATAGAAAAACTCTACATTGTGGAATACTGTATAAAAAAAACGATATATATATATATATTTATATACTTCATCACAACCTTATCCCTCTAGGTTCATATGAAGACCACTTTGGCACCTTGCTCCTGTGTGTGTGTGTGTGTATATTTTGTTCTGGTCTCCATAGCTACCCTGCCACTCAGCATCTGTGTGTGGGGATCCAGAGGAGGGAGGGAGGAGTCAGGATGGCACTGCCTCCTCTGATGGCTGTTCCGTACACCCCCCCCCCCACACACACACACACACACCACCAGAGGAGAGGCTGAGTCTCTAGAGCCCTGGCTCTTCAGCTCCTCGGTCAGTGAGACTTCCACAGAGGGTTGTTGTAGATCCAACCATCTCCCTGCAGACAGAGAGACAGACAGACAGACAGACATACAGAGAGACAGACCCACTTTCAGTTCAGCCATAATACATCACACAATTGAATCCCAAATGTATCCCAAAGCAGGTCTGCACCTCTAGGTAATGCAGTGGGGGCAGCAGCCGTGGTGATTGTGAAGATAGACTGAACTGCACCTCTTTGCTGAAGTACGTGGGCGTCCAGGGTGTGTTGTTGGCAGAGCGCTGGCGTTCCTGCGCACGCTGCCGTTCCTCCAGGACGTGCTTGTGTTCCGTCGCCTCATCCATGTTGCCCTCCTTCAGAGACCTGGTGACGTGCTGCCACAGCTGCCTGCACACGCACACACACACGTCTCTTACTCCTGGGTCACACTGTCAATCTCTGCGCATGCAATCTCTACACATGTTGACTCCAAAACATTTTCAAAACGGATCCGTACGATCAGAACACAGATGTTTCAACAACAAACCCCCCCAAAAAAACTGGTCCGTAAAGACACGCCCCAGTGTGACCTCTGACCTCTCTGTGACCCCTACCTGGACTCGGTCCGCCCCTGTTTCTCCACAGGCCTCAGCTTCTTCTTGATGATTGGCAGCTTGGTGGTGTCGATCACCTTGGTCTCGCCGCTGCTGTAGGTGAACTCCAGGGTACCGTTCCACTCGCCCTGGGCCTTGCACACGATGGTGTTGGTCGGGACGTGTTTCACCTCGGCCGTCACTCTGACCGGGAGACAGGAGGGCATGTTAGAGGCAGGAGGGCATGTTGGAGGCAGGAGGGCATGTTAGAGGCAGGAGGGCATGTTAGAGGCAGGAGGGCATGTTGGAGGCAGGAGGGCATGTTAGAGGCAGGAGGGCATGTTAGAGGCAGGAGGGCATGTTGGAGGCAGGAGGGCATGTTAGAGGCAGGAGGGCATGTTAGAGGCAGGAGGGCATGTCAGAGGCAGGAGGGCATGTTGGAGGCAGGAGGGCATGTCAGAGGCAGGAGGGCATGTTAGAGGCAGGAGGGCATATTAGAGGCAGGCAGAAAGAGATAGGAAGGAAGAGAGAGAATGGGAGAGAGAAATATGGAGAGAGACAGAGAGAGAGAGAGACAGAGAGAGAGAATAGAAAGGGGACCCACCTGTGTACCTTGCCCCCGTAGAAGGGCTTGGTGTGGAAGGTGACTGTGGCGGCGTAGCCACTCTTGGCACAGCTGATGGTCACCTTGCCCCCCAGCTCCACCCAGGGCACGGTGAGGATGGAGCGGGCGTAGGCACACGGCAGGGTGAACACGTACTCCTCATCATGCTCCTGCAGACACAGGACCCCTGGTGAGGGAGGGGGGAGAGAGAGGGGGGGAGAGGGGGGGGGAGAGGGGGGGAGAGAGAGAGAGGGGGGAGGAGAGAGAGAGAGGGGGGGGGAGAGTGGGGGAGAGAGAGAGAGAGAGGGGGGGGGAGTTAGAGGGGGGGAGAGAGGGGGGGAGAGAGGGGGAGAGAGAGAGAGGGGGGAGAGAGAGAGAGAGGGGGGAGGAGAGAGAGAGGGGGGGGGGAGAGAGAGTGGGGGAGAGAGAGAGAGGAGGGGGGGGGAGTTAGAGGTGGGGAGAGAGGGGGGGAGAGAGGGGGGAGAGAGAGAGAGAGAGAGAGGGGGGGGAGAGAGTGGGGAGAGAGGGGAGGGGAGAGAGAGAGAGAGAATAAATAAAGATCAGAGATCACTTTGGACAGGTGGGTTAGGGTTAGGGTGTTTCGTAAAAGACACACACGTACATAACGTGAGTCGACATCGGCTGCTCAGGTTCTGACTCGTCACGAGACGCAGGCTGTAATTACACGTCTGAGTCTCGATCAGTAACTCGATGACTCGAATCGTCTCGGTATGCGACTCCCGCTGTTTCCCCGTAACTTGGTTACGTCCCTAATGCACGAGAGCATTCCACTCATCCAATCCCCTTGTATTACTGGAGCACTCGGCTTTCAGAGGAGACTGGAGGAAGCCTATCTCTGCATGCTATAAATACTCTCAAAGATGAATATGAGAAGTTGGTGTTTAAACTAATAAAATAAAATAAATATCGCAACTGCAGTGGCATCCGCCTTCAATCTTAATTAGCGCCGGTACCGCCAGATAAACAAGCACGCAGATCTAGTTCGCCCGCATGACCAGAGTGATTTAAACCTCATTAACTAAATTAATGGCGAGAATCATTAGCTTGTGAATGAGTGGATCCTCTCTCATATTGCATGAAGGCAACTCACTGGCAGCGACACCTGTGAGGCCCCATTACCCCATAGATGTCCGTCCCTCTGTGCCTGTAAGGGTCGTGGCTTGAGATGGAAATCCGACAGTAGAATGTTACTACTACAGTACAGTGACAGAACACAGTGTCCATGTTCGCCTTAATGGTGATACATGCAAGCAACTTCTCATCTTTGTGGATGTCTTCAGTCTCTCTCTCTCTCCTCGTCTCTCGCTCGCTCTCTCTCTCTCCTCTATCTCTCTCTCTCTCTCTCTCTCTCTCTCTCTCTCTCTCTCACACACACACACACACACACACAAACACAAAAACCACTTAGCTGCACATAGAAAAAACATTATACAAGCCTTAAGGGTGTAGCATACTGCATTGTGAGCAGAA
>NC_090067.1:13151579-13275420 GCF_038355195.1 Osmerus mordax
CTACCTGCGCGCTCTCTGCCCCTGCACTCAATGAGGTTTACTAGTTTTGAGGGATTGGCTTTGAAGGGAGCGGGTGGTATTTAGTTTTGAATCGTGTCAAACAGAAGCTAAAATAACTTGCCTAACCCAGCTTAAGTTGCTCGTGGACACCGGCATGTTGTCAGCTTTAGCTGACTGTAAGCTTATAGTGAATGTCGACATTAGCTGAATGTGTTCGCATATTTTGTTAATTTTAAAGTAACAAGTGACAAATAGCTACCGTTAGCTTTTAGCTAGTTTGGGTTCTGTTGCTACAGGTAACGACTTACCGCTGGTTCCATAAAACTTCCGCGTTTAAATGAAGTTGTTAGGTACGTTCGACTTAATGCAGCGCCGGCGTCGCCTGCAGCCGCCTGCAGCCCAGCTGACTTGAAGCAGCCAATGGCATTCTCAGCTTCAAGGCAGCCGGCTGCTGTCGGCGCCGCTGCATGAAGTCGAACACACCTGTCTAGTCTCTGCACAGTGTTGCCAATTTACTTAAATTTGGTTTGGATTTACTCATCATTTAATCTTGCGTCTTTATCAGCGTCCTCACGTAATCTTTCACCTTTTAGCAACTTTCATAAGTGAGAAGCCTACCTCAAAAAGAGCGGCTAGCTAGCAACCTGTAAGCAATGTGAGTACGCAACATTGTCACTGGAATATTCAAATACAAAATACCCCTAGATGTTTATTCCAAGCAGCACCAAAATGAATAACTAGATGTATTAGGCTACTTTCTGTACGTGGTTTTAATGTAATTTACCTGGGCAGTGCCTTCAGAAGTGAGAAATCACCACTGTACTGTAGCTAGCATGTCGTGTGTGCAAGCTAAAAGAAGTAGACTATGAATCTGGAGAGAGCATTTTCTGTCACTGCTTATCTGCTCATCCGTGAAAACAGGTGTAGGAGCTTGCCTGTGGCTACATCTGTAGTCGTGATCATGTGACTGTGTGTGTGTGTGTGTGTAACCATACACACCTTGGCACTGCTGTCTGAGTGGCGTCTGGCACAGGCTTGAAGCTGGTTCATCCAGAACTGCTGCTCTTTGGCGTCGGACGCTGAAAAAATAAAATGAAACCGTAAATTCCCCCAAACGTCATCTTCGAAAACAGAAACATAACATTCTGAATCATCAGTCCATTTCTTTCACACTTGGATTAAAGGCAAGTCATTAAGCAACGTTCACTGTATGTGTGTGCCCCTTATGTGCTAATATCACCTGTGAAAACCAATTACATTAAGATCAAAACTGTAGCACTAACCATTAGATAAAACACCGTAAACATAATGAACCAGATGTTGGGGCTATCTTTATAATCTGTCTGACAAATGTACACAGGAATAAATATCTGCTATCATAACATGCATATAGTGGTGGGAATACTGACAGCAACACCAGTCTGTTGTAAGACTGGTGGCTGAGCGGTGAGGGAGTCGGGCTAGTAATCGAAGGTTGCCAGTTCGATTCCCCGTCATGCCACCTGACGTTGTGTCCTTGGGCAAGGCACTTCACCCTACTTGCCTCGGGGAATGTCCCTGTACTTACTGTAAGTCGCTCTGGATAAGAGCGTCTGCTAAATGACTAAATGTAAATGTAAATGTAAGACAGTTATTTTCTGACTGCCTACTTCAAGACATGTCTTTTATTATGTTAATGATCGTCTGAGAGAGCTTTGTCAAATAGAACTTGATGTAAACTAAGCTACTACTAAAAGTGCTACTACAGACACTCTATTGGTCGAAAGGCTCTGGTCACCAATCATGTTGGCCCGTCTGGTCATGGAGGCTATTAGGTGTAGTTCGTTTGTAAGTCCCCATCAATCCTGAAACAATTGTGACAGCCACTGTTATACGGCGCAGACTTCAAGATACAACGAGGTAGTAGACAATTCAGAAGCTTAAGTCTCACAAGACTAGCTTCCCTGAGTCCCGACTGCAATAAAATTATTGCGTCTCCATGGTAACAATTCATGAGATAGCAAACGAAATACTTCATTAGCTGAAGTATTGTTAGCATGTACCACGATTGTCTGGAGTTTCTGGAAGTGATTAGCAGAGACAATAGATTAATGTTTAAATCTACTGAAGTGGATTTTAAGGAAATGAGTGGTCGTTTCCTGGAAGGCTGGAAGGAATTAATTTGGCTTGTGTCAATCACTCTTGGTATCTGAACATCTTTATAGAGACAAGCCTTTCTCTTTTCCTCTCTCTTTCTGTCTCTCTCGCTCTCTCTCTTTGACTGAAAGACGGCATTCACAGTGAACACCTGTAACAAGATAGCATGACCCCTACTTCTCTCTAGACCTTTACAAAAATCTCACACACAATCATCTCTCTCTTCAGAAACATGTCAATTTCCTAATGACTAGTGCGCATTTAGATCAGCTGCTCTCCCCCTCGCGCTGTATACAAGCATCTCCGTGATTAAACATAATCAGCTGACTAGAAGGAACAGAGGTGAATTTGGCAGCGCTGCGCGGCTATGCTAATTCGCACCTGTTTGTGTGCTGAAAACACAACGCTGATGCGAGCCACACTCGCTAGCTAGTCATTAGTTCAGCGGCTTGTCCGCGTGCTCCGGTCTGAAACGTACAAAAGTGGGAAGAGGCGCCAGGTTCCGATGTTTTGCTGTTGTCGTCTCCGTTTCGCTTGTCGAATAAACTCAACACCTGCGCTCCTAAAGTGGCTATGGATCATATCCTGCCCGGCTCTGCCTCCTACACAACGAACAGCGACAGCCATGTTGTCATCAACACATCTGAATGGCAATATGTGCTTAGCCCGGAGGTGATTCAACGCAGTGCCGTTTCCAGCACATGGCGCCCTAGGGCAAGCTTCACCCCGGGTCGTACATTAGAGGGGGTGGGGGGGGGCTGCATATTGAGGGTGATCGCAGCGTTCGTTTGGTTAAACACGCAATTTCAGGCTTGGGAAACTGGTGCTCCCCTCTTCATGGCGCCCTAGGCGTCTGTTTATCTTACTTCTCCACCAATGACCGGCTCTGATTCAACGAGAAAAACCAGGCCCTTAGCCTAGTCACAAAGCTAATATCGCCTCATTCCCAGTCAAGCGTTGCAGCACCATCCCTATGTAATTACACTGATGCTAATTGCAGTGATAAAGTGGATGTTGTTAGTCATGATGATAGTCCGAAACAGTCATCTGCTGGGGAATCTGATTAAGGTGAACGGGGGCTAACGTGACAGGGCGCTTCGACGACTGGGTTCAGGATAGATGGAGCCCATTCAAGCGTATGCGGCTTCTGAAGGACCAGTTACTATGGGGCAGTATGTCTTGGAGTGAGTTTAATGGACTGTGGTGAAAACATTACCGTTTTTTTCAATAAGTAACCCAGTCTTGTCAGATAGAAGATATAATGTTCATGATTTGCCTCACACTGAGTTTGATGTGTGCTTAAAAAATGTAAAATTAGAAATATATATATATTTTTAAATGATACAATTCCTGTTTTTATGTGCACCATCAAATATCCGTACCATTAAGATTCACAAATGCTTGTAATATGCAGTTAAGCCTTCCGCTCAGTCCATTTAAACACGTTGAAAAAGGCCTTTAACCTTGTAAATGTCTGGCCTATCTCGAACCGGACGTCATGTGGTCAAGCGTTTTATTTACCATCTGATCACTGAAACATGATTAAAACCCGCTGCTTTTCTTTATCCTTAAGTACTACCACACACACATTCCTCATGGTTGTGCTCTGAACATGAATTGTTCTCTGTGTTATTTTCCCCTCCATATAATGACCTGCCAGGTTTCAATACCAGCAAAGGCCTGATCCTGGTTTACAGCCTCTATCAGATCTGAGAACTCCCAACGGCTCAAATACACATTCTTGAATTCACAGAGAAGTTATTAGAAGTTGAGATCAATTGAGGCCCTCCAGAGAGAGAATTAGAGAGAGTAGCTAGTCCCACCTATTTCCCAGAGCTGTGGGGAGGGTGTGGAAATCTCTATGAGAGGGGTTATCACAGGATATCAGCCCGGGAACAAAGGTTACAGTCACGGCCTGGGCTGGTGTTAAATCCGGAGGGGGGGGGGGAGGCTGTAAGAGCTACGATACAACTTTGTAGTCCACAAAGGGAAATTTGTCTCCAGGACTCCATGCTGAAATTTATCCCCGTCAAAAACATCAACACCAGTCAGAACAAAATAATTGCATCAGGCGATTTTAACTGAGGTATGTTCGGGGGGGGGGGGGGGGTGAGGTTGGTGGTTGCCAACTCACTCAAGGCTGTTGAAAAGTAAACATTTCCTGGTTGAACTTTGAAATTTTCTTTTCTGACGGAGAGAGGCCCAGACAACGTTTCCATGGAATCCATGCCGAGTTCTACGTCTCACAGACTAATCTTTATCAATTGCCTTTTAATAAACAACCAGCAATGCAGGTCCTTCTATTTAGAGAAAGACCATCTCCAGCTTAAGTTCCTGATATTTAATAAAACATTTAGCCTTTAAGAAACTATATATTCCAACCAAAAAAGTGTATTTTATGTATCCTTCCTCCCCACTTGACTCACTACAGCCTTGTTTCACTGTGGGAATATTCCTATGGACTTACCACAGGGATCACTGCGCCATTCTTAGGAATATAGGGCAAGTTATTCCAATACCTCCCTCTGGGAAGGGGACATTCCAGGGGCTGGAGTTTGAGAGTGTCTCTCTCGGGGATGGCTGGTGCTCTGACATGTCGGAGTAACCAGTAGGACAGTCACCAGGATACGGAGCTCACGAAAGCTCACAGGCAGTGGCCGTGACCAGAGAGGATCTCTACTGACAGGGGGGGGGGGGGCCTGGGGTTCTTGGGGAGGGGGTTTAATGGGTGGGGTTGAGGTGTGTTGGTTCTTGACAGGGGATCTCTTTTGACAGGGGTTGGGGGTAGGGTGGGGGATTAGTGATGGGAATAGCATTTTGCATAGCATAGCTTTCACCCTGTCCTGGTCCATATCAAAGTGTGCGTTGGTGTGGCTCGAGCACGTCAGATGCTTCAGTGTTGTTTATGGGCGTTGTGTTTCCATGCAACCACATGACTTCTCATCCACCTCCCATTCACATTCCCCTCCAGGCCTGACCAAGGGCCCTACCTCGAAGTTTGTACAGCTCTCCGTTGACCGAGTTGACGATGAACATGTGTGGTGCCTCGTCGCTCGGGGTTACAGACGCACCAATCATTGGCAAGGACCCTCTTGGCTTCTGGCTCCTCCCCTGCTCATTGACGAAGTACTGGAGCTGCCCCAGCTCTGGGTCCAAAACAAAGTACCTGCAGGGAAGGGAGGGGGAGAGAGAGGGGGGAGGGAGAGGGAGAGGGGGAACAGGGAAAGTGAGGAGGGATGGGGTGTGGAGGACAGGAATAGAGAGGATGGGAGGGGAGGGAGAAGAGGAGAGGGGAGGGAGAGAGGGAGGGATTATGGGACAGAAGGGTAAAAAAATATATATATTAGATTATTGTTCTAAACATTTTGAGATGCACTGTTTGTATGTTACTGCAAGTCAGAGTTCTAATTATAGGTGAACTTTTTCCACATTACTGGTGTATGTAGCCTGTCAATGTCAGGGAAAGTGAAAGAGGTGAACACACGAATCGTATAAGTGTCCGATGGAGGGAGTGAGGGAGGGAGGGAGGGAGGGAGGGAGGGAGGGAGGGAGGGAGGGAGGGAGGGAGGGAGGGAGGGAGGGAGGGAGCACGCGACAGAATGGGATACATCATGAAAATAAAGAGTGCGATATCGAGCGAGCCGAGATATTCATTGTGCATTTCTCGTTGTTCGTTCTCGTGCTATGACAGCCAGTGGGTGTAGTCGCATATGAACTCCTCATCTAAACCGTCCCTGACGTTAGCCAAGGCATTGTCATCAACACCTACCTACCAGCCAAACCTCAAATTACCACAGAAGCCATTAGGCCGGGCATCTTGAGCGAAGCTCTCAGTATCTGATTAATGAATATCTCACCGCTACACTTAATTGAAACTTTCTCCGCCTGCAAGGGTGCTAAAAATAAAACACACACAGAAGGAACTATGTTGGCATTCGCATCAGTATCCTCATAGCGCCAACCAAACTATCTGTGGCACATGGACAAGTAGGCCTAACATTACTAGACTACCAAGGCGTGTCCACACTGTCGGTTGACCCCATGTACAGCCATGTTAGCCTAGGGCAAGCTGTTGTTAACCAGAGGTTCTCTCCCTGGTGATCAATGCCGTCTTTCCATGCACGATTAGAGTGGCGGTATTGACCAGACTCTGGAACAAGCCGAGCAAGTGCTCAACGGTCAATACCACCCACCCACGGCACAAACAACACAATACTACATTAACAGGCTAGGCTTCGCACTCGATCCTTGAGTATGTGACCGCCAAAATACATAAGAATTGACCACAATGCACGAACGTGCAAAATCTCTCTTCCTCACAAAACGATTTGGGACTTTACTGTGAAATATTCCTTAATCCTCAACCTTTTTGGGAAGTGATCCCAAAACCTCAACTAGGTCTCCTCCTACTCCTACACACACACACACACAGACACAGGCCGACTAGCCGAGATAAATGTGCGGGACAGCGAACTTTGTGCCTGCGTCAGTTCCTCTCCGGCCCAGTCAGCAGAGCGGAGGATTTACCGTTGACCTCTGGGCCGGGTAGCCCTGTATCTGAAGTGAAACACGACGCGGCTCCTAAATGTGATGGATGGGAATGAGACGGATAACTCTCTGGTGGTTCGATGTCCGGACAATAGCAAAAACACACACACAGACACTCACTTGATTGTGTCAAAAACACATCTTGTATCACGTTAATAATCACCACAAAATAAAGATTAAAAGTAACTTGCTAGTTACGTAAGCCGTGTTGTTATGCTATGAGGCTGGAACGGAGTCGATGGGTCAAGCCACTCAAGGCTGCTTCAAACATCTTCGCTGGGTGGTAAATTATAAAGGCAGAAATGTCCCAAAACACATATCTTCGGAAAAAAAGAAGAAACTATGACCTATTCAGGTCTCTCTGTGGGACGTTTTCCATCCACAACTGTATGAAATTCCCAGCTCTGAGGAGAAGCCTGACACCCCTGTTTCAGAGTCCTTGAATAAAGCTTTCCGAGTGAGCGCAGATGGGTCCTAATTGGACCACGGCGTTACTAAGGGCCCCTGGTTTCCAGGCTGCTTCTCCAGGGCCAGCAGGTCACACGTGGACCGGAACAGACCAGCTTAGCACCAAGACACTCACACAGCTTTGATCAATGGAGCCCTGCGCAGGCACATCAGACCTGCTTTCCCTCTCCTCTTACCCACCTCTCGATCTGCCTCTCCCCTCTCCTCTTACCCACCTCTCCATCTGCCTCTCCCCCCTCCTCTCCTTCTCTCCACCTCCTCTCCCTTTCCTCTGCTTCTCTCCACCTCTCCCTTTCCTCTGCTTCTCTCCACCTGCTCTCCACCTCTCCCTCACCCCTCCTCTCCTCTTCCCCACATCTCCCTCTCCCCCTGCTCTCCTCTTCCCCACATCTCCCTCTCCCCCTGCTCTCCTCTTCCCCACATCTCCCTCTCTCCCCTTCTCTCCACCTCCTCTCCCTTTCCTCTGCTTCTCTCCCCCTGCTCTCCACCTCTCCCTCATCCCTCCTCTCCCCCTGCTCTCCTCTTCCCCACATCTCCCTCTCCCCCTGCTCTCCTCTCCCCCTGCTCTCCTCTCCCCCTGCTCTCCTCTTCCCCACATCTCCCTCTCTCCCCTTCTCTCCCCCTCCTCTCCCCCTCATCTCCCTTTCCTCTCCTTCTCTCCCCCTGCTCTCCACCTCTCCCTCATCCCTCCTCTCCCCCTGCTCTCCTCTTCCCCACATCTCCCTCTCCCCCTGCTCTCCCTTTCCTCTGCTTCTCTCCCCCTGCTCTCCACCTCTCCCTCATCCCTCCTCTCCCCCTGCTCTCCTCTTCCCCACATCTCCCTCTCCCCCTGCTCTCCTCTCCCCCTGCTCTCCTCTCCCCCTGCTCTCCTCTTCCCCACATCTCCCTCTCTCCCCTTCTCTCCCCCTCCTCTCCCCCTCATCTCCCTTTCCTCTCCTTCTCTCCCCCTGCTCTCCACCTCTCCCTCATCCCTCCTCTCCCCCTGCTCTCCTCTTCCCCACATCTCCCTCTCCCCCTGCTCTCCTCTCCCCCTGCTCTCCTCTCCCCCTGCTCTCCTCTTCCCCACATCTCCCTCTCTCCCCTTCTCTCCCCCTCCTCTCCCCCTCATCTCCCTTTCCTCTCCTTCTCTCCCCCTGCTCTCCATCTCTCCCTCACCCCTCCTCTCCCTTTCTTCTCCTTCTCTCCCTCACCCACCCCTCCTCTCCAGAAGGCACATCTGCAGAGAAATGATTCATCCCTTTGCTCCCCCTCTCCCACTTCTCTCTGCATGGGGAGAGACTTAAATAGAAGCTACAACCAAGATTGTTGCGATCCGTTCTCGGAACGACATCGGGAACGCTCTGTGGCTCAGAGAGAGGAGAAGCACACGGTGAGGAGGACAGGAGCGGTCGGTCTAGTTGCCTGTGAGGAGGTATAATCTTTCAGATTACATTTCACTGTAACACACACTGGTGGGAACGCTTTTTTTAATGAAAAAAGTACAAGGTCTTTCCAGTCAAAGAAAACGGCATTTCAACAAAAATATATTTGTCTTCATTCGATAGTAAGTCTCTTAATGATCATTAAGATAGTGAAGAGACAAGAGCTGAAAACAGGATTGGAGAGGGCATCTGGAAATACTGTCCCATTATTATCTTCGTAAACTCATCAGTGCAGTTTCTGTGGTCACCTTGGAAACCAGCCCTCAACCACAAAGAATGTTCAGACCTTCCAGTTCTAGTTCAAACAAGCAACTTTTGAGGAGGAGTGACAAAGAAAGAAAATAAATAACTATTGTACATTTGTACGCTGCTTTAGATGAAAGCGCTATATGAATGAATCCCGCAGCGACTGTCTTCACATCAAACCACAAGTTGATCGGATCACAGTGGCTGAACTGTATCTAAGCCAGGCAACAATTAGTCCGGCCCTGCAGCATTAACTGTTCATCATGTACAGCCGTGTACATGATGAACAGTCGTGGTGTTTTGAGGAACATCTGTTGAGGAACAACAGTCTGCATCTCCTGTTGGTGTTTTGAGTCTTTGCACTGCAAGGCATTTGGTGTTGGCGCAGAGCAGATGCCCTGTGTGCCACAGTACACACATTAATCTTGCCTATAATGAGAACAGTGGGCTGCAGCATGGGGTAGTTTACCTGTGTGTGTGTGTGTGTGTGTGTGTGTGTGTGTGTGTGTGTGTGTGTGTGTGTGTGTGTGTGTGTGTGTGTGTGTGTGTGTGTGTGTGTGTGTGTGTGTGTGTGTGTGAACAGTAATGGTAAGTCACCCTCCCATGGATCCTGAAGGAACTCTGAAGTGAAAGGTAGAGTAGCATTCACACCGTGTGTGTATGTGTGCGTGAGCTCATGTGAGTGCTGTGTTCTCAAAAAACACATGCCATTGTATGCGTACACATGCCAAAACCCCTTCACAATTAAACTATCCCCCGCGTTTACAGAATTAAACCCTGTTCATGAGTGCAGCTACATACAGACAGGACGTCCATGTTCCTTCATCACACACGATGTGATGGACAGGGCTTGTAATTACTCTAGCACTGTACCACTCAGTGTCCTGGATATTATGAAACACTTTCTACACAGCAGAAGGTTCCAAGCTGTTGTTATGAGGCAAAAAACAAGAACGAAGAGAAAGATCTTCGTGTGAAGTGTTCCAGTCGTCAGTATCCATCCTGTACAATATGACATTACTGCTTATTTCTTTTCCCCCTCAGTGAAAACATTCTATCCCTGGGCACTAGGCAACAATCGTCTTGACGCTGAGGAAACGTCTTCCCTCACAAAATACCAGAAATTGTAGAAATTCCTAACAAAATTCCAGCAAAATATCTACTACACGGTCTCCTACATTATTGAAAGCCCCCCCCCTACCTGTGTGAAACAGAATCATCATCTTTCCTTTCAAGCCTAAACATAGCAACACACAAAAGCTTTAAGTTGCTTATTGTATCTAATCGCACAATGTCAAGAGGGAGCTGGAAGTGCTGTAGATGAAGAGAGTGACTTTCAAGAGCCGGGGGCCACTCTCTGTGGAAAGCAAAGTGGCCTAACAGTAACATTAGTCAAATGACCCCCCAGGCCTGCCTTTCATCTTCCTGACTCTCCTTTTTCCTGCTCGCTCAATTACAGACTCCTTTGATTTCGTCGAAAGAGCTGCGTTATTTTTCCTTCATTATAAAAAACGAACAAAAATTATATGAAAAAAAGAGAAGTGTATCGTAATCCTGACATGTTAAGATCGAGTTTTGCCTCACTGGTTGCCGTATCTGTCTGGTTCTGCCTAGCTACACGGTTAACTCAGGCTGTCAATCATGGCACCGGCCCAGTTGGTTGAACAAAAAAGTAGTTTCTTGGTGAAAGCCAAGCCTGCCAGCCCTTTGAAACTGAATAAGGAGGAATAAACACCACCAGTACAGAGTACAGAGGCAGCTGATGTCTACTTGTGCTTGGATGGTGAACTGCACAGCTTTAAAAACAAACTGTCATAATTTAAAAAGCTATATTTGACATCCACAAACAAAAGTTGGATATGCAGTAAATGTTGGCGAGATGTCTCTCTCTCACACACACACACACATCTGTGGGTGTGTGCTGTCTAATGTGCCTACTCCTCCTCTTCCTCCCCACACACACTAGCCACCAGCCACGACAACCTTCACACCAACATCCACTTTAGCAGCCTACTGTGTCTCTTTCCCTTTCACCTCCGCTAAGCAGCATTGCAATAACAAGGCACCACTAGCAGAGGCATTTAGCTAATAAAATGACGATCCTGACACAACATTGTTGTGTGTGTTCACAGCCACACAGACGCCATTAAGAGGGCACTGTAGATTCATCCTGATCTGGGTCACTGTGTAAACTTCCACCCTAGGATTTCACAACTCCGACATGCCGGATACTACGATGTGAGGGTTCTAATAGCCTACTGGTGTGATGTCTTACATTAGTTGGAGTAGTCGGACTCCATGAGAATAATTTGGTATTTACAGACAAACGGATAATCGCAGAATGTTGTTACAGGCCCACTCCAAACAGTTGTTAACTGTGGTTGCAACCCAACTACCAAGATCTTACTAAGTCACATAGCTTTAACATCTTTGACAATACTTTGGGATACCAGTGTCAAGTGATATTGCTACGTGGATGACAGCAAAATCCTAAACATTTAGCCTATCCATATAGCCTATACTGTAGGCTACTGTTGGTGCGGTTTCAATTAAATCATTGCTCGCTATGTGACTGCTTACCTGTTCTGCCAACCTTGAATCAGGTTGGTGTATTTGCACAGCACTCCTTCTAACTGCCGTTTTTTCGCTAGTTGCAAATTCATGCTGTTTCCCAACACACCTCCCCGACCCCCTCCTCCAACGGCCGAGCTACCGAGTGAAGCAGACCCGGGGCTGTGAGATCCAGTTCGTCCGATCTTTTTTGAAGAATTGCCCCTGTCCGAGGGCAGGGAACCGGAGTTCGTTTTATTTGTCCCAGGATGCGGACCGCAGATAGTCTTCTCCATACTGGCGACGGGACGGACGGTGCAGGACGATTTTGCTAGAACATAAGTGGTAAACAATGCAAAGTACGTCTTCTGACCTACACGAAAAGCATAAAATATGCAATATCCATGTTTCGCTGGTGTTTTGACCGTCCCCGTTTGTGCGAAACATTCATATTACTCGCAGATGAACCGAAGACTCCAGTACTGCAGTTGCGAAGCACCGTGACTCTCCTCCACGTAGGCTACGTTTTTCTGTTGCGAGTCAGACACTCCCTCCCGACCTCCCGGACCAACCCCCGGATATTAGAAATCCGGCAGTATTCCACATCATCACAACCAAGAACATGCTGCAATACTGAGAGCGTCACTCTGGATAAGAGCGTCTGCTAAATGACTAAATGTTATAGTCACACATGTTTTTTATCGCTTTGCAACTGACTGGGCTCAGTTGAGACTTTATAAAACCATATAAACTATACCAATAAAATATAGTCCTACGTAGAACATATAGACTAGCGGTAAGCAACGTGTAAATAGTTTTAATTTCGTTAGTTAGTGTAGTTGTAGTGTATATTAATGTCACTTTTTTTGGTCAGACTTGCGTTTAAGCATGCCTCTTTCAATAAAAATAGGCCTACATATAAATTGGTTGTCACGAACTTATTTACAGAGGTGATAAAGAGACAGATTACATCTGATAAGATCTTAACCTATTTTGAATGATACCACCGTAAACAAATTACAGGACAGAGCTGTCAAATCAAACATGGGGAGCCAGCTTCCTCCACAAGACACTTAAGAAAACCCAAGAATCCTGGATGGTCTGTTGAGGCAGAGAAAACAGAGATCAATAAAGAGAGGGGGGGGGGGGGAGAGAGAGAGGGGGGGGAGGAGAAAGATAAAGAAGGGGGGAGGGTGGTCTTAGGCTAGAGTCAATAGTTTGTTAAAAGCATACTCTGCAGGTCAGACCCAGGTCAACTGCATTTTACTTCGGAAGAGAGACTATGACAGTTGTTCCCAGTAGTGTGAAACCGACTTGGTTATTTCAGATGAATTAAATTGGTTTTTATATATTTTATGTATTTCTTTCCTTTCGGCTCCGTTGGAAGTCATCATCGTCGTGGATACAGCAGGCTGTCGTTAGTGAGAGCTCAAACTCACTCATCCCTAGCTCAACACAGAGCACATTTTTAGTTTTATTGATTTGTAACGAGTGCAGGTACATTGGATTCATTTGTACTGCTCCTCTTGACAATCCCTAGCTCACTATTGACCCTATAACAATAATTGAAACCCCTCAAAATACTATTGGTCCTAACCTATATGAGCTGTTATACAACAAAGGTAAGAATTAGAAAAATGTAGCTAATCATTTCGAACAATTCACTGACAACATTCTTAGTGGTTCTGCTTGTTATTCTCAGTCATGACGGACAAGCACAACAACTATACATGTAAACCGGTAGGTTTGTCTGTCAACGTTCTCACTGGTCTCCCTCGGGGCGTCATGGTAACCCAGGCCTCACTGACATGTCTCCCGCCTCAATCCCGGGCCTGTGTCTGTTTGCCTGTTCAGATGCCCCAAGGCTAGAACCTGTCAGAGGCCACAACATGTCCCTCCACAGAGCGCATGGATCATCACAGAGGAGGTCAAATGCTGGCGTCTCTTAAATCTCCCTCCTAAAGTCTGTGTTTATGGTCCAGAGAGAGAGGGAGAGAGGGAGGGGGAGGGAGAGAGAGAGAGGGGGAGAGAGAGAGAGGGGGAGAGAGAGAGAGAGAGAGAGAGAGAGAGAGAGAGAGAGAGAGAGAGAGAGAGAGAGAGAGAGAGAGAGAGAGAGAGGGGGAGAGACCAAAAGACTGTGAGCTTTAAAGGAGCGTTGCTGGTTTACTGAAGAAAACGTTTTGTGGAAAATGTGGACAGGTTGAAAGGTAGGATCAATGTGACTTATAGTGTAGCTGTTAGACAAGCTCCATATTCCTGCATATGCTCTCGGCAGTATTTACATTTTACATTTAGTCATTTAGCAGACGCTCTTATCCAGAGCGACTTACAGTAAGTACAGGGACATTCCCCCAAGGCAAGTAGGGTGAAGTGCCTTGCCTAAGGACACAACGTCATTTTGCAGAGCCGGGAATCGAACCGGTAACCTTCAGATTACTAGCCCGACTCCCTCACCGCTCAGCCACCTGACTCCCTGTATTTAATTGTTTTTTGTTTTTCATCAACACACCTCATCACATTGCGATGTGTGGCTTCTTCTGAATTTTCTACACGCACTATTTGAATGCCACTTTGTATGAAAGCATCTACTAAATGAGTAAAAGTGTTCAAACGTATAAATACTATCTAATGCTTTAGTGTCAGCCAGTTGCAGGAATGCATCCCATCTCCTTAATTAAAACCAGATAAACTTTAACATCAAAAATCCAGAGCTGAACTTCTAAACAGACTAATGCTCCATCAATCACAAGAGATAACTGTGTCACAGAAAGTGTCTGTGTAAACTATCAAAACAGCAGTTTGTACTCTGCTTGACTCCCCCCTCCCCCCTCCCCCCTCCCCCCTCTCCCCTCCCCCCTCCCAAATGCTCCCTGTCCATGTCTGGAAATTTCCAGAATAACCAAAACAATAATCTACGTGTGACATAATACCTTGGCATGACAACATTCTCTCAAAAAGTGTTGCAAGCACGAAGCTGTCTGGCTTAAAAACAGCACAGCTGCAACTAATTGGTGTACAGCGTTGTACAATGTACTGTATGTGTAAATTAAAACAAAAACAGGACTGAAAACAAATTGTACAAAATCGCATTGTGCCTAAAATAACAAACAACTTTTTCTTTTCTTTTTACTAAATAAATGAATTTTGAATACATGACTATGAAATTTACTGAATAAATGAATATAGATTACATGAAGAAAACCTGAACCAAAACTAGCCTGCCAACCACATCCTGAAAACACAACTGAAATAGCGTGTGGGATTGAAACTGAAGGAGATATAAGACATAAAAGGACCGTATTACACAGTGGTGTAATACGGCCCACTCAGTCAGTTACCCTGGAGGTGAGCTCCTGGGTTCTGCAGCAACATCAGGTCGTCACTGTAAGCAGAGAGACAGAACGACCTTCTGCCTGAACCTGCATTCCCAGGGAACAGACGGATCCGATTAGCATCACACCTGATCTTCTTGTCCCTGTCGACAAGGACATGAACCAAGACAATCTCCCAGTTTGTTAGTTTTATATGTATCTGTCGCATTTGTCGCATCTGCCACGTGCCAAAATAGCTTTAATTTGTCTAATGTCTCCGGGGCGAAAGCTTTCTGCTCTGAATGTTCGGTTCCTGAATGAAACACAAAACAAAACTAATTTTAGAAAAGTGGTTGCTGCTCTGGTCTGATGAAGGAATGTTATATTTTATAATAGCAAGGTCAGATCTGGTGATGTCTGCTGGATCTGGCAGAGGATTGCACAATCCACTTTTTTTGTTTTACAAAGACAGGCAAATTCAATTTGTTTGTACGTATGTGTGTGTACATGCGTGTGTACATTTGTGTATGTGTGTGTGTGTTGGTGCATGAGTGTGTGTACTTCCTCTGAATGTGTGTGCGCTCGGCTGGCTTTCCTGCAGGCACACCATGTCTACAGGATCGAAGGCTAGAGCCTGCATATTCATCAAGGTAGGCAGCAAAAAAAGCAGAAAGACTAGTTTTATGGTGACAACGGATGGGCTGGGAGACAAGGTATTTCATGTGCCAGCTCACAGTGTCAGGAAATCCTGGTAAATCACCCATGCTGAAGGGACTAGCCACTGTAGTCTCCACCCAGGAGGAGGGTTCGCCTGACCTCTAAATCAAGTACACACCACTTAGTAGATATCTATTCGTGAGATCACTCACCCGCGATGGCCACACTACACCGTTGCACCTAAATCTACCTGCTAGGATATGACAGAGTGGAATTTTTTTTATTATTAAAAGGAGTCTTTCTGTTTGCCTCTTTTGCGGACTCTATCAGTGTTCTTTGTGTGCGATAATAATTTGATAAGGATACAAATAGCACGGTATGTTTCCAAAAGTTGATCTTCCCCACCCCCCCACGTACAACTGTTTGGTCATTTAAAGCTCTTTTCGTTCCCTCAAGTTCATCAAAAGAGTATTTGCCAACACTCGATATATAAGATGGCATTTGAGGTGGGAGTTATAATGTCAACTTGTCTTTAGCCATGCCCTTCGAGGTCAGTCTGTTTTTCCACAAAGCCAGGAGGATTAACAAGCGCAAGGTCGGTTTATGACAGCCACTCCACTCATTTGTTCTCCCTAGACTCTGTTATCTCTCAGTGAACACAAAAAGGACCCCAATTACAGTTGGGATTTGACACTTTTGCTGTCTGAACACCTCCAAGGCCAGGCATTTCAAAATGGGACAATTAAAGTTAATTGGAGCCCCATTCGTGTTATTATTATAACATGTTATTATTCTTTTGAGAGTGTGCCGATGACGACAGCCTAATAAACTTGGAGGAGATGGTGAAAGCTCTTTGGCTGTAAGCCTGTCGATTGACTGCAGTAAGACACACTAGCTGATTCAGAACTTGAATTTGAGAAAAGTTCTGAAAGTTAAATGTTGTTGTTGAAGACTGTTGAGTTATTTCTGTTTCATTCTATTGATAGTTTTGGACAGTTGAATGTAGTTTCCCTTCCTTAATTGACTGAAAGAAAAGTGGGTTAATCTTGAGTCTGCTAAGTTAGGTATGTCACCAACGACATCTCTACAAAGGTTTTGGGTTATTCAGAAACCTCTTGTTATCCCAACTGGTAGTTGATTATTATGTTATATATCTGCAGTTATGATGTTCCTAGTTTAGGTTGCGGTTGATAGAGGCCTAGGCCATACTACATCTGGTCAGGATCTCCAAACCAATCAGCTGTTGCCTCATTTTTAAAGGGCGGTTGCTAGGAAGAACTTTAGAGCCATCTACTGGTGAGTCACAGCAGCCTAAAGGAAGCCGAGGAAAATACGTTGATGACTGAATCGATGCATCCCCACAACCAGTCAGTGGAATTTCAAAGCTTTGACAACGACTAGAAGACTCTCAGTACCAAGCAACTGATTGCGTAATTGTGAGGAAGTGAGTTACAGCTGAGATTAAACTGTTGTATCTGTCCGCTTGTGGGAATGTGATCCACAACAGTGACCCGACAATTTATTTACTGACATTTATTCTTAATCTAGCTAATTAACATCAAATATAATTTGACTAAAATCAAAATATGTATGAACTGCAGTACCTTCTTCATGTGTTTTTGGAGTTAGATGTACATAGTCTGGCTTATCTTCTGAGAGCTCCAGCAGTCTGAAGGGCAGAGATAGGGTCTGGACTGAGTGGCCCTCCACTTGTTGCTGTGATGAGATGTTTTTAGGTAATGAACCTTCATGGTCCAGATCATCAGTATGCTGCAGGGACACAGGGACTTTCAGCCAGAAGGACTCCATAAAAGAGAGAGAGAGAAGAGGGGGGGGGAGAGAGAGAGGGGGGGAGACACAGAGAGACAGAGAGAGGGAAGGAAGGAGAAGGGAAGGATAGAGACAGAGAGGGGAGGGGGGGTAGAGACTGTCTGGATCAGAGTGATACTGGACCTGATATATAGCTTTGCCCCATTTCATTAGAATGGATCTAGCCCCTCCACCCAACATTAATGAAGCCAAGAAGAAAAAGCATTATCCAAAATCTCGTCTGGCTAAATTACTGTTTGATGATGAGAATGAAGGGACATCTGGCTTTTCATTTAATTGTATATAAATTATATAATAGCCATTGTATTAATTTGACAAATTTAGGGCAATTATCGTAATTCATCATAATTACGCTAATTGATTGGGTACAGCCATTGTGAGGCACTTAAGCCACAAATCAATGTAATGGGCGGTTCGAAACAATCCATTCACGAAAACGTATTTCTGAACGAGTGGAATTCCTGTTTAGAAACTACTTATCCCACAATGCCACACAAACGCTGTTGTCCAACCGTTGCATACCTAGCCGCCAACTGTGTGTTTTGATTGGTGTGGCTGCCACCGGACGGTTGTTAGTAAGAATTGCAGCAGATCTTCACCAGCAAGACACCGCTCATGCTTGTAGCTATAGAAATGTGATGGATTAGAAAATTATGTGCTTCGGTTGTCATCATGTTTCCCGGAGTTTTCTATGCATTGCTTGCGGGTTTTCTAGGCGCCGTCGCGTCGTCGTCGGCGAAGCTGTCTCTAGGAGCCGATTACCTAAAAGGTGTATGTGAAACCGGAATGAGGACGTGGGGAGAGCAGCGGAAATTTAGACAAGCGGACGAAACTACCGCTTGTGACTGGGTGAGGCATAGCCACAGTTTAAGATCTTGAATTATTCATACGATGGGATTCGGGTGTCTTTGAATAATGTAGGTATCACTGTGCCCGCCGAGTAATTTCTCAACGAAGCAGGAAGTTGGGAGGTTTCCAGTGTTGAGTTTAGCGCCTTTGGTTCCGGCTCGCGTGTTGAGCAGCATCACCGTCCGCGTCCTTCCCGGGACAGACGCATCATGTCGTGCTCGTGCTGTACCCGCGTGCCAGGACGACATTGCAGCCTTGTAACCTAGTGTTTTGGCATGTATCAGATATTTGTGTTATAAACTCACAAAATAACCAAATACAGTTTGTTTAATTAGTCAAATCTGTCACGTGAATATCTCGTTTAAATACGCCACTTTCCTGCTTTGACTAAATGACCTTCAAGGCGGTCGGCACATATTTTTTAACTGCCATAATTTAACGGTTTACTAATAATTGAAATCTTAAATAGCTACAGCAGATTTTGACAAACGATACCGACTGCAAAAGGGCCCTGACATCTCAAATACAGCCGTTAAACCGGCAGCAGCCAGTTCAATTTACACCAATGGAGTGCATCCCCTGACAGTTAAAACCTACAGTTCATACAGTTGCAGACATGCTCCACGGATGTGAATCTCCTTGACCGTTCCAGCCCGCATTAATCTGTTAACCCCCGGCTCTCGTCTTGTTCCAGCTGCACATCCCGTTGCGTCTTCTGTGCGGTGGCCTGTTGTTCACTTGCAACGCCGTGATGTGGACGTTCCTGGCCAAGGCCCTACGGTACTCCTCCTCCTCCACCCAAACTACTGTGACCACCACGGCCTCCAACTTCATCTCCTCCGTAAGTATCTCTTTAATACCTTCACCTAGTAACAATACATACATAGGGAGTCAGGTGGCTGAGCGGTGAGGGAATCGGGCTAGTAATCCGAAGGTTGCCAGTTCGATTCCCGGTCATGCCAACTGATGTTGTGTCCTTGGGCAAGGCACTTCACCCTACTTGCCTCGGGGGAATGTCCCTGTACTTACTGTAAGTCGCTCTGGATAAGAGCGTCTGCTAAATGACTAAATGTAAAATGTAAATGTAACAATATGTCACTTTACTACTATACTACTCTATAGGGCTGTATGGTGTTAGTTATACTCGGGTAACACAGTGCTGTGAGTATATGAATACCTATAAACAACATATGTAACTAGTTTAGCACACTATAGTGCTACGTACACAATCCTCTGTGAGTATATACTACCTTTAACAATGTGCGGTATTGTAAAGTGCAGTACTACTTAGACTCTGGTAATGAGGCACTGTAGCATCAAGTACTCTGTTCCCACACACTTACAACCTCACATTCCCTCCTTGTGTAGTAAATATTTCATAACAGCTACAAATAGCAGCCCCGTAGAGAGTGGTGTGTAACCTTAACTAAGAAACTTTGTGTCCATGGAACTCTCTGGAGTCTCTGTGGAGGGGAACTTACTGAACTTAATAATTTAGTCTTGGAATGTACCATTTTAAGTACATAATATGAACCGAAATGACATGTCTTTAATAGAATCCCGAAATGGGGATTCCAAACAACACATTTAGCAGTTGATTCCAGAAGATGTAAAAAAAAAAAAAAAAAAAGTATAATTACAGTCACAAGTATGCACACATACACACACACAAACCCAAAACATGAATTACATTTTTACCATTTCAGCTGAATGTTTCTGACTAATAGCCACTGAATAATTAAGTACATTTATCTTTACTCAGGCATTTCTTGGCCAACTAATCTTCGGGGAGACCCACATTACGTTGTGGTGGGTGGGGGTCTCTCTCACTTTCTCTGGCCTCCTGGTGCTGCAGAGGGCCTCTCCTCACGACGGGCAGAGAGTTGTTGCTAAGAAGAACGAGTGAACTGACACTCATACCAACGGCACAACTCACCGGGACAATTCACTGGTGAAGAAGAGAGATAGGAAAGAAATAATGAAAAATAATAATAGTAATGCAATCTTTCTGACGATGTATCAAGCATTCCTTTTTCTTGGGTGAGTGGATGTGTAGGTCTTTGGGTAAAGATAGTCACTGTCAGATAGCTCCCAATGAGGATAGTATTTTGAGTTTGAAGGCAGGTGAAAGAGTCATCTGCCAGGCATGCACTCGTTTGTTCCCCATTGAAATGCCGAGCGACTTATTTCACAAAGCTTTATTTTATATCAACATGTATTTCGTAAGATAACGACACTCACTGTAAAGTCTCTCACCACCGTGTTGATGCATGTTCAAGGTGATGTTTGAGCTGAGTCTGTGATCCAACCGAAACAAGCCGTAGCTTGTTCATTTACCTATTCAAGGTTCTCAAAGATGATGACACACAGCTATGGCCGTACCGTGTCCCGTCAAGGATGTAACCTATCAAAGAGCGCCACTAGTTTGCTGGATTGTGTCGACATTTGTCCTTGCCTCGATGACAGATGTTTGCAATTTTCCTGAACCCAGATAAATCACACCAAAGTGTACCAAAATGGCGATCAACTACTAGGATCCAGACGCCATCTATGATGGTCATGATATTAACTAATGTAATTCCATTTGACCTGACCTTTTCGAACATAAAAATAAGAAGATTGCAACTAAACCTTATTTAAAGAGTCTTTGTCGTTATCAGGGTTGGCACTAAATTGCCTTCCTGATGAACCTTTGCCAGCAGCTTATTCCTCTGTAATCTCCTTAGTTTTACAGTGAAAACCTGATCAAAACTAATCTTGCTCCTGAAGAAGGCACAATCTTTCCTTCAGTGTCCCTGGAGAGGTGAAGAGGCTCCTGATCACTGACAGGCTACTGTCCCCGCTTGGTTCTCTGCATGCTCCTCCTCCAACTATGATCTCCAATACTCCATAACACTGTGACGTGAAATATCGGGAGGGCTCTTGGAGTCGGAACAGCAAGAACGACGACAGTTGCAGCTGTGGAAGGGAGTTTGGTGTTCCCCGACAGCGATCACACTTTGCTGTTGTTTCTGATACATATCAATCCTCATATGCATGCAACATTAAATGGTAGCTATAACAACTGTAGCTATGAGGACTCCGTATCCAGCTGATCGCACACTATGAAATCAGTAGTCTTTCCAGCTGCAGCCTAGTCTGCAAGTTTCGTATTGTGTGATTTGAAATACAATAGAGTACTTCCCTGGAAATGTGATTATATCTATGCTATCGAGCTATCTGTTCAGGAGACACTCGTGTTGATGTTTCTCCAGTTAATCGCTCTGGATAAGAGCATCTGCTAAATGACTAAATGTAAATGTAATCAGATCTGCGACAAATACTATTTAAATCCTCACAAATACTCTTTGATCGTTTGCTTGTGCCTGCTTGGAGTCTTAGATAAGTAGTCATGGTGCCTGAGGTCCATGTCGTTGGATCTACCAGGCAAGCTCAATCAAGCACAGATGGAAGTATTTGATAGGAATTAAAATACTATCGGTCTGCTGTTTCATCTGAGGTTTAAACCTGTGAAATCCACCTTTAGTTTAGAGGAGAAATCACTGGATTGAAGTAGTATCATTTCATGAATATTCACTTTATTTACACTTCATGCAAGAGTTGATTGTTTATCTATATGTAACCATATACTGTGTGGATATAAACTATTAAGATTAGACAAGGAAGCTTATATTATACATATAGTGACCTTTAAAGCTGTGTGTTTTCAAGATAATTCCAGCACAAGCAATCAAAGTAAAGCAAATGCTGTACATACACAGTTTACATTAACAAGAGCCAGAAATCAGTTAAACCTCAAATGGTTACTTAAAAAAATAAAATAAACACTCATTGTTACAAAATGCCTCAGTTATAGTGTTTGGTAAGGGGTCAAGTATCAGTAAATGTAAGGCAGATATTAACACTTGTAACAGCCACGTGTCTGCACACACTACCAGAGATTGGGTAAACCAAGGTAGTGACGTGTATGCACTGATGGTGTGTCATATCTTATGTACAATGTTGGAAATTTACATTTGTAAGAGTGTAAATATTTTCTATCAACAGAAAAAAAAAAAAAAAAACGTTTTATGGACATGTAATAAGTTGTCTCATACAAGTTTGAGATGCACAATGTTTGAATAATGATTGAATAAACACCTCATCAAGAATATTGTCACAGCCAGTCTTTTATTGCTGTGAGCTTGACAGCGTATTCACCAACTGACTGGGTTGTGTAGGAAGAGGAATTTATAAAGTATTTAGACACCAAGGCCACAAATCTGACAGTTATATCTGATGAGCTGCTGGCAAAATATTTCTCTTAACAAACTGTCAAAACATTGCGCAATCACAACCCGGAAAAATACAATAAACGATTTGAGAAGACCTTTACATTTTATTCCATTTTCGTACGAAAGTAAACGAAACAGATATACTTTGCATTCAGAATAACATATTTCTTTAAATAGAAGCACATGGTGAATAGCTTCTTTTTTCTTTTCTTTTTACAGCAAATATTTGTATGTGCGTACACAAACACTGAGGGAGACAGCAGTATGAGGAATGTGTTCAATAGGAATAGCTCAGGCAGATCAATAGATCTCATGTCCAAATCCCCCCCACCCACCCACCGCTGTACTGAAAATCACCTCAGAGAAAAGCATCTGCTTAATGTACACATCATAATCATTTCCCTTCTGTGTGAGTGTCTTAAACCACCCCCAACATCTACAAGCTGGCTCAATGACATGAATCCCAGCTTGTCTCCAGCATCACTCAACACAAAGATGGCAGCTAGCTAGCTGTCTTATCTCTATACAGTAAGATGGCAGCTAGCTAGCTGTCTTATCTCTATAAGGTGAGGAGAAATGCCACGGACAGGAGAAGAGGTATTAAAGTACTTAGTTATGAAGGGAAAATCACATGGGTCTGTTAAATAATGCTGGATTTTACAAGGTAGAGGGCCATCTGTCCAATCAGATTGCAGCGTTGTGTTGATTATTAGTGTGCAGACATATTACGTCAGGGAGTGTCATGTCAGATTGGGACACAAAAACAGCATTTTGGATCGGAGTGACCGTGAGATCATGGAAATTGACATTTATTCTTCATATGTGGCACTTGAACTCAATTTGAGATCAGTACGTTTTACAGAAAAATCTACACTACCTCTTAAAAGCAGCCTGACAGTTGATTTTACTTTCACTCATCTCAGGAACATGGATAGCAATTGTTTTCATTTTAAAATCAACAGAATTGGTCGAAACACATACAGAACACAGGAGCATGCATGTCTTGGCTCAGCACGGCATGATCAACACTTTCTTCCAAGACCTGTGGCAATGATAGTCAGTTATTTCTTCAAAGAAAGACAAGTCTTCCAGACAGCCACACAGAACCCCTTGACAATCAACATGGTACACCCCATCCTAAAAAGAGCCAAACCATTCACGACATGCACGGGGGGGGGGGGGGGGGGGGGTTTGAGATAAGAGTTAGGAAAAGATCTCCCTCTGTAAACCATAAATTTGGCAACATAAATGTTCTCAAGCTGACAAGAATGAAGTCCTTCTATTTCTTTGTCAAAAACACATCACTCTCCTTCTGTCCATAGTAAGGCTGGTGAACACACAGGGTTTACTGTGGGATCATCCTCTCGGAAAAAAATTGTTTTTTTTTCCGGACATAAATGCTTCTGTGATCAGTCCTATCTGTGCCATAACAGCTCTGTGCCTGTCTGCGAAGCCTGGCCGCCTACGACTGTAGTGTTGCGCTCCACACATTGACATTCTCTTCTGGCTTGCCCTTTCCAGGCCTCGATGCACATATTTTTCATTGGGCTGAGTCAGTTCTACAAGCCGCCCAGTCCCTTGATACAGAACCAAAAGCAAGCCTCAACTATCGATCATTCACAGATATACCAGCCAGACTCACGTCACACAGTGTGCTGCAGAGCTCACAGTTAGAACCATGTTGAGCTCAAATGTCAGGCTGGTACAACCGACAGGCCTACTGACTAGCTGGCTTGTGGACAGGTTCCGTCCAAGCCTGACTGGGTTCTAAATGGATTCTGTCTGGGTTCTGAACTCCTGAACAAGTTCTGGTCGAGCCTGGTTGGGTTCGGGCTATTAGATCAGATAGGAAAATGCTTCTACCTCAAATGGTAGCGTTAAGGCAGAGCTGCAAAACTATTTATTTACTAACTGTAACTAACAGCCAACTGACTACTTTACTGAAGCAAATCAACTGCAGTATGTCGGCTAAACACTGTGCTATTGCTCAAATCTAACATTGGGCATTTACAGGCTGACAGCAAGGTGTTACACAATTTACATGACGAAAAACTGATCATGTACCGCTTGCTTTCTCGGAAGACAAAATACTTTGTTTCCGAGCTTTGCTTTAAACTGGAGAACAACGTTGATTTCTGCCCCTGTGATGATGTTGTAGAGTCCTCGAAACAGGAAGTGACTATGTACAGGGAATACTTTAGGTTTAGTGTGTCTCCACAGAGCAGGATCCTGGCCTGTCTGCAAGTGCTTTCACAGTCATACCTCCTGAACGTGAGAAACGTTGTGAGAAAAATGGTTGTAAACAGAAAAAAAGTTATAATTCCACATGGCTATCACGAGTCATCCTCAAGCCAAAAGAGAGGAAGAAGGCAAAACAAAAAGTGACAAGATTTTTTTTTTTTTACGTTTTCTTTTTTTAAAACAAGCAAAATGCCAACCAGACAGTTCAATCAAGAGCACCCTGGAAATTTAAAATGATCCAAATCACAAAAAAGTAGAAAATGGAGTTGTCAGAGTTTATGCTTGGTGAAATCCAGGAAGACTTGTACGCATCATCAGTCCACCCAAACAGCGGCTGACTGTATGTACAGAACACACTGCGAGCTTAGCTTCCGAACCTCAGACGATGTACTGCGATGGGTCCGACTTCCCGTGGTCCGGGGTAGCGAAGGGGCTGAGCCACGCTATAGAGAAGGGATGACCAAACACCACCTTCAGATTCATCCACTTGGTCTTTTTAGCCCATTTCCTCTCCTCCTTCTTCAGCTGCTCAATGCCCTGTACGGAAAACAACAGTTATGAACTGAGGGGGGAACTAATGATATCCAGCACATCTTGTGTTGTATGTGTGTGTGAAAGTGAGTGTGTGTGAGAATGTGTGTGTGTGGTTGAGTGTGAATGTGTGGTTGAGTGTGAATGCGTGTGTGTTAGTGCGTGTGTGTGGTTGAGCGGTTGCCGAGGCGAGGAGTTCGTGTCCACTCACCGTCTCGTCGGTGCAGATGGAGTGGACCTGAGTTCCGAACATGACGGAGGTGAAGATGAGGAAGAGGAGGCCCTCAAAGCAAAGGAGGATGAGGAGGATTACGGTCGCCGGAGGAGAGAAGGAGCTGCACTCTGGGAACGGAGAGGAGGAGAATCGTAGGGAAGGGGATATGAGGAGAGGGGAGGCGAATGGATAGGAGGAGAAGGGTTGGGAGGAGAGGAGAAGGGGATGGCAAGGAACAAGCTTTAGACGGGAGGGGGGGATGATCCAACCTAAAACGCCACAGAATCAAGCAAACAGCACGCGTGTCCACACGTCACAGATCCCGAGCCCAGTCGGACCACAGCCAGCCTGCCACTTACTCGTCCAGTCTTCCTCGAAGCAGAAGATGAAATGGAAGGCGACCATGACGAGAGAGTGGAGGGATATCAGCGCAATGTACATCTGAGAGGGAGAGAGAGAGATCATTTTGTGAAAGAAGTCATTTGAGTCTGCGTTAAAATGCGTTACGGATACCTGAATAGTAAATAAGAAAAAGGACGTCTGCTAAATTATTTAAATTAATCAAGCAACGATGTTCTTGATGTTGTGACAGGAGTGAGAACTTGTGTCTGCTGGAGGATGCTGGGAAATCTATGAACTCAGCAACTCACAGTGAAAAGTACAAAGTATTTCTGGTTGCTTTCCCCAACGCAGTTGTTCACCCAAGGGCAGTGGTGGTCCATCTTCTTAATGCAGCGTTTACATACACTGAGAAGGGAACACACACACATTACTATGCATGAAAAGAGAACATGAAAGCAAAAGAGAGCCCCAGATGGCGGGGGCCTGACAGATGTAGGTCACATCATGACCTACACCCTGCTTACTCTGTGTAAGAAAGATTAGGCAGAATGCATACCTAAATAACAGTGAATTAAAGCACGCCCCCACACACACACACACCAAAAAAACATCCACACACACACCTCCAAACACACACGCTTCCGCTTCAAAACACACATTCACCCCCAAAACACACACACACAGGGCTGCAGAACACACACGTGTGCAGCTGTAGAAATAGTGACAGATGACAAATCTCACATTGATGGACGGGAGAGATAGAAAGAACCCACTGATCGGGCTGGTTTGGCTGGTTCTATTGGACAGAGTCACAAGAAAGATATACATACAGTTTGACTGAGCTAGCAAGCAGAATGATAACCCAACCTTACCCCCTCACCCTAAATCATCTAGCAATCAATACTGGAGTCAAACACAGTGCTGTCCTATTACCAGACTGTCATAGAAGTTGAAAACAAATAAATAATACCCATGCCTGGGAGCCTGTATTTGATCAGACCGGGACACAGAACCACCCAACATGTATATATACTCCCAGTATATACACAAGCTTTTTAGATGTTGTTGGCATCGTCGGTTATTGCCACTCGTCCTGAAGGCAAATCCCTTTTCAATTCATCTCATTTGTGTTTGCTCTTTTCACCTGTCCAAGTGCCACTGAAGGTTCCCAGGTAGAAGGGCTTGTTAGCGAGCTGCTGTCTAGAGAGGCCTTCAGCTGAGAGGCAACAAGAGTGGAAAACACGTCACAGAGAACTCTGGAACAAACAGTAATATTCCCAGAGGCACTGCCTCTGCCTCTCCTAGGCTCTGCCTCTCTGGGTCTGCCTCCACTAGACTTTGCCTCCGTCTGTCCTAGACTCTTCCTCTCCTAGGTTCTGCCTCCACTAGGCTCTGCGCCTCCACCCTGCAGTAGCACTGATGTTTACCTGCAGTGATGGGCTGTGTCTGGGTGTTTACCTGCAGTGATGGGCTGTGTCTGGGTGTTTACCTGCAGTGATGGGCTGTGTCTGGGTGTTTACCTGCAGTGATGGGCTCGGTCAGGTTTGATGCTGCAGCACTTTGGACACTTGTAAACCACCTGACCCGGCTTCAGCTGAAGACTCTCAATAAACTCCTTGGTGGCGTTGCCCTTAGGAACGGCCCCCTGGAGAGAGGGAGGGGGGTCAGGACAGAAGGCCCTGAGTCACTCAAACTATCAAACAAAAATCAGATTTTTTAATATTTAAGTAACATTGATAATTCATATTCCCTCAAACAACTATGAGAGTGCATGCTATTGCTGTCGAGAGAGCTTTTCGGGGGTTTATTAAGAACGAAATGACAGACATTCTCCACAGACTGACAAACCGACAGAGGAGCGGAGAGAGATAGGACCGAAGAGGCTCACCGGGTCGGTGCACATGGCCCGGGCGTGAGAGGCGAGGGCGAGGAACGCCAGGGTGTTGAACAGCGCCCCGTTGAACAGGCTGTACAGCACGCTCTTGGCAGGAAGCAGCATGACAAACACCACCACGAACTCGGCGTAGAAGACGAGCATCCAGGTGATGATGCCACACACCATGCCGCAGCCATCGCGGATGAACCACATGGCGTTGGAGCGGGACCGCAGGGGGGGAGGAGAGCAGTGCTCGGGCCTCAGGTAGCCTGCTTGCCTCTCGATATCCCTGCTGCGTTGGCCCGGACTCTTCATCCTACCACCTCAACCCCACCCTCATGCTGGGGAGGGGGGGGGGAGGAGGCAGGGAGAGAGGTGGGGAGAGGGAGGGGAGGGAGATGTGGGGATGAGAAAGAGAGAGATTCCTCAAGTCAATTTTTCAGTTTTTTCTGGTTAACATATCACAATATTAGATGAAAGAACAAATGAGGGGAGAAGTAATTTACTTCTCTTTTTCAGGCATTATGTATCAAAAACTTACAAAAAAATAGTTTGCTGGGTGCAGCTGCTATGAATCCCAAAAAACACAAAAGTTTTCCCTTAAATTCAGTTAAAATAAGAGGTCAGGATTTACTCCATTAATGTGGCCAATTTCATAGGATCTGCAGTATAATCTCCCATGTATGTCCGCTAATTAGGATTAACCTACTATTGTAGCCCCAGACCAGGGTATCATCCCAGTACACACAACCAAATCTGGAGCTTATCGACCAACACATTTCTATAAATCTGCCAACCCACCGTGAGTAAATCTGAGCTGGCCATATTTGAACACAGTGTGTTAGTCATCATAGGGAGTCAGGTGGCTGAGCGGTGAGGGAATCGGGCTAGTAATCTGAAGGTTGCCAGTTCAATTCCCGGTCATGCCAACTGACGTTGTGTCCTTGGGCAAGGCACTTCACCCTACTTGCCTCGGGGGAATGTCCCTGTACTTACTGTAAGTCGCTCTGGATAAGAGCGTCTGCTAAATGACTAAATGTAAATGTAATGTAATGCTAAAAATCTCCCCCAACTCTCCCTCTACGTTGCCATACACTCTGGTGAGAAACACACCAGAGTCAATAGACTTCAGCTATTATCTACTCCATCAATGACCTTCTGTGGTAGACTACTGGCGAGGTGTATTGAGACCGAAGGATTCCTGTTAGACTCAATGGAACTGATTGACTATAGTTAAGTCTCCCTCACAGAACAGGCTTTATCTGACCAATCTCTCAAAACAGAGAAGTTTAGATGACAATACTTGGATCTCCAGCAGTACAGTATCTGTAGTAGACAAGTATAACTTGTCAAACAGACTTGTTAGAGATTAACGAGCAGCTAAAGGAATTGCATCACACTTAGCTAAATCACACTTAATATCTAACTTTAGCAATATAACTTAAAATGAAGCTTCTGACCACATTATAACAGAGCTGTTTAAGAAATGACTCGTGCGAGATGTCCAGCCAAATGGAAGCGTCCATGAGTTATTTTTAATATGGACAGATAACATCCATCCATGAGAATCCAGGAGAAATTAATCTAAACATACGGAGTCCACAACAACAGAACAGGCAATTTACAGACCGGCGAGAAAATCGTTTCATAACATTAGCTGGCATTCCTCGACGTCTCGCCCTTCTGAATATGGATGTGTTTACCCCACAAGCTCCATCAGAAATACATTATGAGTGACGCACTCTCTCTACACTTAAGATGGGTTTCGGTACAAGGAAGTAGGCAGGTGTAGCATACACTTGGAGAAGTGTCAAGGAAGGATTGGTGGGTGTACAGTGTTAGCAAGATAGCCCAACTTGACAGGGAAAATACGGTCTATGGTGTCAAACATCTGTCCAGAACAGTCCCCCTTAAACCCTTTTCAATTAGACTGGATTAACTACCCTCGTGTAATAAACGTCTTAAACAGATGTTTAAACGAGAAAGAAAAAAAGATTTAACGCCCGGGAATTGGCTGGTTGCCACTTCTTGACAGCGATAATGCCAAAACGATCAGTTTAGCTAACTAGCTAGCTAGATCATATCTGCCTACCGCAGAATCTGACCACGGTCTTTCGGCCAGTCTTTGCTAATACAGTAGTAGCCTACTGTGGGTGGTACTTCCTAGCTAGTAGTAGTGGTAATATTAGCCAACTCAGCTAGCTAGCCCTCTAGCCATCAATGATTCGTGGCTAGTACTACAAGATGTGGATAAACTTACCTCTCTTTCCTCACCTGACCGAACAATCGATTGAAAGTCCTTTCTGAATGTCAAACAATCGTGGGAGGGAAAAAACCCGCAACCTTGTGTCTTAAAAGGTAAAGACGCTACAGACCGATACTAGTTGGCTGCACACCCTCCCTCTGCCTCTCCTACTTAGGACGAGGCACGCTTGTTCTTGCTGTGAAGTGACAAGGTTTCGATCGATTAAGTAGTTTATTTCTAGGGAAATCACCGCTGGTGTTACGGGTTATGCGGGACTATCAATCGTTACTGCTCGATCACCCGCCTTGAGAGCTCCAGAAAACAGAGGGGTGACAAACCAACCAGGAAGTGTCCAGCGTTCAACGCAAAGCAATGCGCAAGTTTATTCGCCGATTGAGCCCAAGCCAGTCTTCACCTGCATCAATAGGATCAGGCGTCTCCACCTTTGGCCAATTAAATAAGTAATTTAAATGTCTATCGCCGATCCAGGGTCTGCGTTGAGGTTAACATCGCGCACAGAATTTCTCTATTTTTTTTCCCTCGCCCACTTTTCAATTAAATACAATAGCTTGAGTTGTTGATTGATATAGCTCTAGATATATGGGTTGAGTTGATCTGAAAATGATTAGCTATTTTTTAACAGGTTATCTTGGCGAGTTATAAACGTTAAGCACAAACACATTTACAATGATCAACAGCTAATTAACCTTTTTACACACAATCTGTGGAATTTCATGTGTGCAAATAGCTGATGAATAAACCATCTGGATTGACACAAGAGCGCATGTTGATGATGTAGGCTGCTGGGACGCACGTGGTACCGGTAGTGTTTGGCAGCACCAGCATGGCAACTGTTCAAGTCAGTGAAGCCGAAAAGGTGTACATTTTGCATGGCATACGGGTAAGTTTCATTTCTAGTATGTATTGCTTGATTATGGCATTCAAAGGAAGTACTAAACCGGATTTAATTAAGATATATAACCTGTTAGCTCTGCTGTATTGATGCAGCCCAGTTAGCCAGCAGGCTAACCTGTAGCACGCTTAAGTTAGCTAGCGCTAGCTATGTTGTGTTTTGGTTGACGTGTTTTTCTCCAGGATGACTTGCGAGTGGATGGACGAGGCTGCGAAGACTACCGACACATGGAGATAGAGACGGACGTGGTGTCAAACACAGATGGCTCAGCCAAAGTCACACTGGTAAACACAGCCAGCCGAGATGGCTCACTATCAATACACTGAACCGGCGCTTTGGATAACAGCGTCTGCTAAACGAAGATCATGTCAAATAAATACGAACTACTTTTTTTGGCAAACATCTGTACCCTGTCCCACCACCTATTATTCAACTGCGTTGACTGCAGTGGATTTATTGCAAACATGATGAACTAAATCCGGCGGGTGTCTTGCAGGGTCACACAGCCGTACTAGTCGGGGTCAAAGCTGAAATAGGAAAACCAAGGTCTACGGTACCAGACGAGGGCTACCTGGAGTTCTTTGTTGACTGGTAAGCACTATGTCTGCAACGTGGACTTAAGTTAGTCTGATGAAACACTCTTTCCAGAACATTCGATCAAAACAGTAAATATGGATACAACCTATCTCATGGCTTAAAAGTTATTTTTCATGTTCTTGTGTCTTTCTCCCCCCCCCCCCTCAGCTCTGCGAATGCCACCCCAGAGTTCGAAGGTCGAGGCGGAGAGGAGCTGGGTACTGAACTGAGTAACACCCTGTACAAGGTGTTCAACAACAGACGCAGCGTGGACCTGAAGAAGCTGTGCATCAGCGCAGGAGAGCACTGCTGGGTGTTGTACGTGGACGTACTGGTAGGTCAGTCTGTGTTTGGGCGTGAATGTTTCGTCACCCTGGGTGGCCCAAGTGGGAGGTTCATCATCAAATTATTTTTTCCATTTGTACAGCCTGTATAGCATTTACAAGGAATGTCACAGAGGGCTTCACACACGCCCGTAGAGCTGCCCCTCAACCAACCGTAACCCGTTAGAAGACAAGGGAAAAACTCCCAGTAAAACTAATTGAGAAAAAAAAGTTAGAAACCTTGTGAGGATCAGTTCAGTGAGGGCTCCCCTTATCCAGAGACGGTTGGTGGGAGAGAGGTGCAGACCAGAGGCTGAACACAGCCATGCATCAAGAGTAGAGAATAGAAATGTGCAAATGTATGTTGATACACAGATATCCAGAGTTCCAACTCGGTACTCTGGACCATCTATGGACCCCCCACCTCAACCTGATATACTAATTGTAAGCTTTTTTCCCCCCTGCCTAGCTCCTTCAGTGTGATGGAAACTTATTTGATGGCATTTCTGTGGCTATTAAGGCAGCCCTGTTTAACACAAGGTAAGGTTCTAGCAATGGTTACCTTATGCACACTAGGTTGTTAACGTAACACATTTCCTTGTTGTAGAAAAAAATTCATAGGTAAACCTTCTTTACGTAACTTTACCCAACAAGTTAATTACTTTAGGTTTGAGTTTAGTTCTTAACGTAACCCTACTTTTTAAGTTATTTTACGTAAAACGACATGCAATGATGACTTGCCTGTTACAGGACTCTCAACACCCATGTTTACATTACATCTTCTGCTAACATATTCGAGCAAAGATGCTGATGACGCTATATCGTAAACAGCCTGCCTCAGGTTTGTTTATGACCTGCTCGCTCAGCAGAACAGGGGCATCCACCCGAGCCAGCCAATCGCTGATCTCTCCCTCTCGTCCCTCCCAACAGACTTGCCAGAGTGCACCTGTCAGAGGACGAGGAAGGGGGGAAGGAGATCGAGCTGTCGGACGACCCGTACGACTGCGTGAGGCTGGACGTGGAGAATGTGCCGTGCATCGTGACCCTGTGCAAGGTGAGGCAGCACGGTGAGGCAGCTCTCTGTGCAAGGTGAGGCAGCACGGTGAGGCAGCTCTCTGTGCACGGTGAGGCAGCTCTCTGTGCACGGTGAGGCAGCTCTCTGTGCACGGTGAGGCAGCTCTTTCTGCACAGTGAGGCAGCTGTTGCTGACCGTGCTGACACAGAGGACACGAGCAGCTGTCACAGTAACCCGCTGACGTGTGTGGTGTGGGGCGTAGGTTCGTTTGTCATATTTACTCCTGTTTTTTCACACATTTGTGTGACTGTGTGTGTGTGTGACTGTGTGTGACTGCGTGTGTGTGTGACTGCGTGTGTGTGTGACTGTGTGTGTGTGTGTGACTGTGTGTGCTCGTCTGTCTAGGTGGGCCACAGGCACGTGGTGGACGCCACTCTGCAGGAGAAGGCCTGCTCTGTCGCCAGCCTCATCATCTCCGTCACGCACAGGGGCACGGTCACCTGTATCCGCAAGCTGGGGGGAGGGAGCCTGGATCCGGAGAGCATATTTGAGATGACTGAGGTGAGTCGGTGCCGTCGTATACTTGACTCTAAGTACGTCGTCGAGTGCGTACTTTGTTCACGTCTCCTCTGGGCTTGAGTGTACGAGTACGCAACGTGTTACACCAGCAGGAACTGTGGGGCGGTAAAGCAACGGTCCTCTAGTGTCCTGCGAGATGGAAACAGGAAATGGAGAAGTAGTTGTACACGATGGTGGTGAATTTAAGAAGTTGGCGCTGCTGTTTTTGTTGTATTAAGATGGTGACGACACCTCTGTCCCCATGTTTATTGTTGAAAGTAGAAAGAAAAAATTGAAAGTAGTTTTTGACGTCTTTCCGATCAGATACAAAGTGTTGCTGAACTGCCTCCTAGCGGACATTAAACATCCGTTTAGACCGAAAGTAGGCAGTGGAGTATGTGAGCAATGCTGCTTGCGTAGGAACAATCGCACACGTTTGAGTGTGGAGTACATTGAAGCCTTTGGGGGGTTTCAACACGCTCCTCCTACACTCTCTAAAGTCTCACCAACTTAGAGAGACTTGCAGCTCAGGAACAAACCTTGTTTCCTCTACAGTCTAGGGAATTCGAAGAAATTTAGTTTGCCTCCCCTTTGTAAAACAAAGCAAAAGAACGTGTGTGACTCTTTGGTACGTGTGTTATGTTTTGTGTATAGAAACTCTTAACCCTTGTGCTGCCTTCGGGTCACATGACCCAAAGGTTCATAACGAACCATCGTTGTGTTTACCCAATTTTACCCAAAACAAATAAGAATAATTTTCTTTTAACCTTTGCAATGTGGGGGGTCTGAGACAGCCCAACGGTTAAAAGAAAATGCTTCACTTTGTATGCGGTAAAGTTGTCGCAATACGACGGTGGGTCACAATGACTGGTGGGTCAGAATGACCCATTACATTTACATTTAGTCATTTAGCAGATGCTCTTATCCAGAGCGACTTACAGTAAGTACAGGGACATTCCCCCGAGGCAAGTAGGGTGAAGTGCCTTGCCCAAGGACACAACGTCATTTTGCATGGCCGGCATTCGAACTGGCAACCTTCAGATTACTAGTCCGACTCCCTAACCGCTCAGCCATCTGACCCGAAGGTAACACAAGGGTTAACCGGTCTGCATGTGTGTTTCTGCAGACGGGGAAGCGGGTGGGGAAGGCCCTCCACGCCCCCCTGATGGAGCTGCTGAACAGCGAGGAGAGGCTGGGAAGCAGGAGACAGAAGGTCGGCTTCCTCGGCTGAAACCGGATGTTTGCATTTTTCTAATAAAACACCTTTTGTACAGTCTGTTTGGTCTTCGGTGTGTAAGGGTGTGGTTATTGCTGACGTCTAAAACGGGGAGAAAATACATGTTTGCACAAAGTGGCTTCTTCAAGATGACCAAGTGGCGTATACCCGCTGTTATGAATCTTGTGTTGGGACAGTGAGAGGCCTGGGCTTGGCCTGGCCCTGTGACAGAGGAGGTCCAGGGAGCAGATGTGGGGCGGAGTTGGTGGAGAAGGGAGAGGAGGTGGGAGGGGTGGAGGAGGGAGAGGTGGAGAAGGGAGAGGAGGGAGAAGGGAGAGGAGGTGGAGAAGGGAGAGGAGGGAGAAGGGAGAGGAGGTGGAGAAGGGAGAAGTAGGAGGAAGGTTAAATGCTAGGCTCAGTGTGTGTCATTTGGCAGTTACCATGGAGTTCCGAGGAGCGTGTCTGGTGTGTGTTTTGCTACTGCTGGTTCACGGTTCATTCCAGCAAAGTGTTTCAAGGAAGAAAACTGTGAAAAAAGGTAGGATGTTAATTTAGGAGATGATTTTACACATTTAAAAACAAAAAAGTACAAAGGGTGGGTTGAACTTGCGACCTCTTCTTCTGCAAGTCAAGGTGAGGAGATATCAACTCTAGTCATGAGTGGTCTATTGTTTTATCTTCATTATCCATGAAAAGATTTGTTTGCGAACATAAAAGTACATGTGTAGTTCAGTGGTAGAATATTTGACGGCAGATTAAGAAATTGCAGGGTCAAGTGCCCCCACACACACATACACTTGTGGCTTTGTTTAAAAGCACCTGATAAATTATTATTGCATAAGGGATGTATGACTCCGAGCTAGAGGAACACAACACAGGAAGGACGTCTTCAAGGGGTGTTTATTATTATTATTGTATGTGTAATTTGCATGTTTCTGTCCACACTATAACCCCGTTCCTGCTAGATGTGGACCCCGCCGTAGCGGGGCTGCAGAAGCAGATTGATGACATCGTCCAGGAGTTGAATCTGCTGAAGGAGAACCAGGCGCTGCAGACAGGTAAGATTCACATTGTCAAAACAAGGACACGTTTCCTAGACGACAGACGATAATAAGGACAAAGTCTAAATAAATCAATATTGTCACACCCAAAACACAAAGGGCTAATTGTAGCCTACATAGGCTACACGATGTGCACCCTCTACATTAAAGTTGGGAATATGCTACTGGTATGATTGTTATAGGGCGACTAGTCAATGCGCCCCAAGTCAAATCCAACCATATGTTACGAAATGTGGTCGGCTTCTCTTATAAACTCAACCCAGATGGGCAGCATTATTTGATATATTTTGATCTGTAAAGCATATGAAAAGTATCCAAATGACAATATAACCGAATACTACATGATTGCACAGGAGAGTTAAGCTATAAAAGGTGTGATGTTTAAAATGCATGGATCAAGGGTGTCCAAAATAGAAGCCTTAGGCTTTCTTCAACCCCACATTTACAACCTAAACTTGTAGGCATGTTTGACGTGTCTCTAAATCTAATCATCTACCCATCCATTTGGCATCTCCTCAGTCTGTTTGAAAGGAGTCAAGGTCCACGGGAAGTGTTACCTGTCCGACCCCGTTAAGAAGCATTACCACCAGGCTAACGAAGACTGCATCGCACTGGGAGGCATACTCAGTTCGCCTACGTCCGCCAACGACAACGACCAGCTGAGCGTCTACGTCCGCCAAAGCATTGGACAAAACGAGCAAATCTGGTTAGGTGTCAACGACATGGTGAAGGAAGGAGACTGGAAGGACCAGACAGGCCTCAGCATTCTGTTCAAGAACTGGGATTCTTGAACATTCCGGTCCCCACAACCGAACGGAGCCCAGTCCGAGAACTGCGCGGTGCTCGAGGCCAAAGGCGGGAAATGGTCCGATGAAAACTGTCGCGAGGAAAAGGCTTCTGTCTGCGAGTTTAACATAGTCTGAGGAGAACAGATATGATAGCGTCTTATCTTGGGCTTTAGCTGGCTCTTTGTCCTGCTTTTTTATACCTTTCTGCACTCTCAGCTATAATTGTCCCTGATAAGGGGGTACATCAAAGTAGGTCTAACTGTTAATTTTGTTTTTGAGGAGACCTCAGCACATGGCACTTTTCCAAAGCTGACACCAACATGAAAGGTGACAATTGTCTTATAAAAGATAGCCTAGCACACGTTGACAAACAGATTCAAGAGACATTTCCTCTAGACCTGTACAAAACATGAAAAAAAAGAATATTTTACACGAAACTGAATCCTGGTAGACTTCTGTTTTAGCCTATCCTTTTTTCTCTAAACGAAGTTTAACTCAGCGCTAGCCTTTTCAAGTGTTTTTTCACAAAGTAATGTCTAGCCTGTTGTAAACTGAAAGAAGTAGCCTATAATGTAATAAAGATATATAAAACGACAAAATGAAGTATTGGTTAAAGACAAAGAAATTAAGTGAGAGGAACAGTTTGTGAAAGAGACTAGGCAAGCACTGCATCGTTTTTGATGGACTTGGCATCTGCTTTGACCGTTTCCCATAACAATAGTGGCCATTGGATTGAAAATCTTCCACACCATCGTTTTACGGTTCAGGTTCCTGTGGTTCAAGTCCCAAACCTACCAGCTAGGATTAAATTCAACTGTTCAATCAGAGTGAAAAATACAGCCTACACACGATAATCCATTCGAACTAATATGGAATTTATTCTAAAATCTGTCATGGCAAATACAGTTTAGTTTCACAAACAAAGAAAACATTTACAGATACCAAAAAGAGCACAAGACAAAACACTGCCATTTAAAATCACTTGGTGTCAATAAAAAGTACTCTGCTACAGCACAATACATCCATTTCAAGGAAATACAAACAAAATCACTCCAGGAATCACTAACATGAAGTAGGTAGGCTAGTTAAGTGAACTATACAAAACATACCATTGTACATAAAAAAAAATAAAAATAGACCAGGTATCTAAAAACAGAAATGTGGCAGAGTTTACTTACAGCAGTTAATCGTCCTGATGCAGTAGATGTGTCCCTGAGTCACCATAAGGCACTGCAGCATCTTTCCTCTCGCCAGACACCACTTGACACTCTTTGAAAACATGTCATCGGTGCTGGACTGAGGTTGCCTTGCAATAACAAAACCAGTGGAAACGTTCCCAAAAAATGCTTAATCCCACCCACTTGACCCTCCAGTCCCTCATCCTTTCAAATACTAACAAAGTATTTGAAAGGATACAAACTGCCGTTTGGTTCTGATCCGCAGCCGGTGGGAGGTGAATGAGTAACAGCGTTCCATTTCCCCCCCCCCCAAACCGTCACGCTACATCGAGTCCTCCCAGTCCAAGTCCTGGCCGTCCACCCCTGGTTCTGGTTGCAATTCCGCCGACAGACGGATCTTGTTTATATCCCCAGTGTTCTTGAACGTGTACAGCTCATTGTCCACCATCCTGCGATCCTCGAACCCCAGGCTGTCCTGACGCCCTATGGGGGTCCTGGGCCTGGCGGGGTGAAAGCTCTCAGCCGGGTCCAGGAAGGGTCTGTAAATGTCTTTCTCCGGCCGATGGTCAAGCTCATGCTGTGGGCTGGTCTCTAGGATCACCGGGGGTATGTCGACCTGACCTGTGAAAGTCCGGTAGGAGTCCACAGGTATTCCCTGGATGTGTTCCTGGAGGTTTTCCATGTAACCTTGGTCCTGAAGCAGGTGTCCGTAGACCATGGTCTCGTCGATGGAGGCGTAGACGTGGGAATCGTTGTCGGCGCGGGTTTTAGGAAACATCCCGTCGCCAGGGAGGAAGATGTTCCCTTTCCCGATGTAGATGGACGGCTCTTTTATCATAGTCCTCCTTTTCCTGGTAAAACAAGATTTTATTGGGTTTCTATCAAAAGGATATCAATATTATTATAAAATTCTTTGAGGCACAATCTATTCAAGGCTTTGTTTAACTCACAAACACAGGAGTTACAGCCATGAATGATTTAAAAAACCAGGGGCTGACGCAACAACTTACCACCGTCTCAGATTAGACATAAACCTACTACGAAGATTACATAAATGTACATCGCCTCACGAAAAGGATGTCCGGTTATGTTTGAACTGACGCAGGTGTATACGTACTTTATGACGAGGCAGATCACTGCCAGGGCTATGAGGAGGAGCAGCAGGGCTCCCACAGAACCCAGAATGATGCTGAGGAGGATACCTACAAGGAAGCAACAGGATAATGAGTATGCACATGCACACAGGTATCATACTTTATCATCACAATGTCGTCATTTAGCATGTTTATATCCAAAGCCACTCACAAGGGGGGATTGGGTCCTGTGAACACCTGATCTGCAGTCAAATGCTCCCTCACAGATTACCCATCACTATTGAGGGGCAGTTCTATGGGCGTATGTGAAGCCCTCTGTGACATGCTTGAGTGTAAAAAGGGCTATACAAATATATTTTGATGTGATTTATTGCTATAAGCTATGAGAGGCTAATAGGTAGCATCAGTTTCACGACTACAAGTGCTTGTTACGAGCAGAGATGGGAAGTAACAAAGTACAAATACTTTGTTACTGTACTTATGTATATTTTCCTGGTATCAGTACTTTACAATATATTTTCGGACAACTTTTAACTTTCACTCTTTTTACACAAATATCTGTACTTAGTAGAAAGTACGTACATTTTGGTTAGATTTTTTTTCTTTTTCTAAAGGTTGAAATATTATTTTCGAAAAAAGAGTTTCTCACTGCTCTTCTTCTGCACCGTGACTCTGGTGAGCACGCTGAACTGGCCGTCCTTGACCAGGCAGTTGGTCATGTTGAGGTAGAAGCTCCCAGAAACCAGCAGCTTGTCGACCGCTGCCTCGTCCTCCCTCCGGCTCAGCATCTCCTCCAGAGACCCCAGGGTCTGTACCTAAGGAGTCAGATGGCTGAGCGGTTAGGGAATCGGGCTATTAATCAGAAGGTTGCCGGTTTGATTCCCGGCTGTGAAATGTTATGTTGTGTCCTTGGGCAAGGCACTTCACCCTACTTGCCTTGGGGGGAATGTCCCTGTACTTACTGTAAGTCGCTCTGGATAAGAGTGTCTGCTAAATGACTAAATTTAAATGTAATGAAGGCAGGGTAGGTAAGGTTGTTGAGACACACTTTTTTTTCCCTATTTGCTGAACTCAACTTCACATCATGATAGCGGCAAATACATCTAAAAAGGTTTGACAGTAACAATTATAAGAATCAAATAACTGTGGGCGCCACAGGAATCAACCAATCATTTAGTTCGAACCAAACGTTCAAATGTTTTTTTAAATATATATTTTTACAGAACAAGGGAGAATTGAACCGGTTGACCTCTCGATCTGCATTCAAACGCTCTAACCGCCGAGCTGCAGTCTCACCTTGATGCAGGTGTGCGACTCCTCGCACTTGGGTTGGCTGATGTTGATGAAGCGCAGGTCGGCCTCGCACTGGTCGGGCAGGGAGACGATCCAGGTGATGGTGGAGAAGGGGGCCATGCCACCGGGCCAGTTGGGGGTGGCGAGGAAGGAAGGCTTGCCCACCCTGGGGCTGACCGAGTATATGATGCTGTCTAGAATTGCGGGGAAGGAAGGGATCGCTCATCAAACCTGCTCATGTGGATTTAACACCCGGAGGATAGTTTAACATGTTTTTCCGTTGCATATTTTGGACATACTGTACATACTCCCCTACTGAACATACTGTCCATACTACACGCTGTACATACTGTAATTTATAGACTTAGATTTGCATTACTGTATATCAATTCTATTCTTTTTGGCTTTGTACCTGTACTCTCAATAACAATAGCGTGTAAACATGAAGTCTGTCACTGCCCTCTTGTGGCTTGTGAAGAAAGTACAGGATTACAGCATTTCCATGGGCAGATTCAGACAATAATTTACTCCCCAAGCACTTTAGGGACTATATATCTGTGATTATAGATTACAGATTATAAATGACAGATTATAGATTACAGATTATAAATGACAGATTATAGATTACAGATTATAAATGACAGATTATAGATTACAGATTACAATACATCCAGAATATGTCTGCCAAACCTCCCCCTGACCTGATGCACGCATGTTCCAACAGACAGCCCACACACCTGAGATTTCCTCGGTGAAGGTGGCGTTGAGCAGCGGCCTGCGTGCCAGGCTGAGGTCCTTGGACGAGGCCGTGACGGTTACACTGGAGCGGACCTGGACTTTACTGATGATGCCTCCGGGGCAGAAGTGGCCCATGGACACCCCGTGCTTCTCAGTCAACAAGAGGGAGACTGTGCCGTTACACTCCTGTCCCGGTAAGGAATGCCGGAGAGTTCCTTCGGGAGACTGGAGCCCCACGGTGCCTTTGACCGGGACCTGGAGATCCCAGCTGAAGCCCTGGAGGGGCATGGGGAGGCAGGTGTCCAGGACAGGGATAGCGAGGACCACGTCAGGACACAATGACCTGGCCTTGCACACTGGAACACAGCGAGGAGAGAGGGGGTTTCGGAGATGTCAACTAAGGCGCAAAGCGAGAAGGATCGGACACTCCTAGTCGAGGGTCGACTGTCAAGAGGCACATTTTTAATACGAGTCCCACGATCAAAGTGAACGTTGAGTCAAAAAAGAAGGAACATTTGTTATGTCTTGTAATCGACACAAAGGGATGATGGATATGGTACCTATGGTTTCGGTGGCTGTCAGAAACAGATCTTCACTGGGGCAGTCGAGAAAGGACAGGCTGGCTTTTGTCCCTGAGAGAACGGTGATATTCTCTGAGACCACAGAATCCTTACTCATCTCACAGTAGGGGTCCGAGCCCCTCTTGGCAATGCTGAGAGTCAGACCTCTCTTCTGCGTCAAATCCACCGTGCACAGAACTACAAGAGACACAAGAAGCCAAACAGAAACAAAAGATTGACTCGATAAGGAAGCACCGTAAGCCTAGTATTTGTTATTATTTTTTACTTCGATTTATCACGACACAAACATCGCCTGACATGACACAAAAATCGGACAAAAAAAATCGGAGAAACGCCAATCGCGGCCTACCTGGGTGTCCACTCCTCATCACAGAGATCCTGAACCTCAGTCTCAGGCCCTGTACTGTGCGGTTGGTCTCGCAGTTCTGCAGGGTCATGGCGAAGTTGCCTTGGCGATGAGCAGGCTGGGGGTCCATCAGGGCGGTCCTGTCGGGAGCCTTCTTGCCCTCCGTCAGGTACTCCACACCCACCTGGGGTTTTTAGTTGAAATGTGTATTTTGGGTAATTTTTTATGCTTTTTTGGACAGTTTTAAGTGAAGTGTGACAGGAAAGACAGAGAGAGAGAGAGAGAGAGAGAGAGAGAGACAGAGAGAGAGAGAGAGAGAGATACACAGAGAGACACAGATAGACACAGAAAGAGAGAGACATGCAGCAAAAGGCCAAGGCGGGAAGGCTTTAGCCTACATGGTACAAGCACTTATCCGGTGAGCTACCGGGGCGAGCCGCCCACCTGGTTCTTGAGGCACTGTGGCGAGGTGACGTCCCGGAAGATGATGGTGTAGTTGTGCATTCCTGGAACCAGGAAGTCCCAGCTCATCTTCTGCTGACTCGGGAAGTCCTTGGGATAGTTGGCTGAGATGAAGTCCGTGTTGGACACACCGCGAGGAAGAGCTACTTGGATCGTGGCCAGCACTGTAGGGAGAGAGAGCGAGAGAGGGGGGGGGGGGAGAGCGAGAGGGGGACAGAGAGAGCGAGAGAGGGACAGAGAGAGAGAGAGAGAGGGACAGAGAGAGAGAGAGAGCGAGAGCGAGCGAAAGTGAGGAACAGAGTTGAATAAATAATTGAGTGTCAGAACGAAGGGGCTGCAAAGGCTTTTTACAGAGAAACCTTTGATTACGTGAACCAAGCTGGGATGTTAATTCACATAACTACACCAATTCATGCTCTTACATCACTGCCGGGGAACACTGCTGACAGCAGTGCCTAAACGCTCTCTGGTTATTTCACAGCTCACAGTCGAGTACTTACCATCAGTCTGAGGCCCAACAGAGACCTTGAAGTCCACAGGCTCCAGTTTCCTGTCCCCAGGGACTTCCAGGGACACACGGCCCTTGTACAGCACCTGGGTCACGTTTTACATTACACTGTTATTCATTTAGCAGACACTTCTATCCAACGCGGCCTTGCAAATAGTGCATGTAGAATAGTGCAGCAGAAGATCATGAATCAGAAGTGAGTAGTAGCAGTATGTAGATCTGCTCAAATATATACGTCATTTGTCATCAGCATAGCAGAACAGTCTGTATTTACTAGCCATCGAAAGATCTCAGCTACCAGACCCGGTGTGGTGTGAACATAAGACAATACTTCAGCGCTACAAATATCCTCTCAGTCACCTGGATCCTGGTGATGCCTCCATCACGGCAGAAGGTCCCAATGGTGGCCGGCCCTGTGCGCTGGTACGCGATGATGTGGTACATGTGCTCATCGGGACAAGTTTCGGAATTGGGAATCTGCCTCATTCCTGGTTCTGGGAAGTCCAGCTGGAAGGCCCGGGTGGTTACCATGACCTTCGGGTCCCAGGTGAAGGTTCTGTTGAAGTCCGGGAAGAGGAGGGACTCTGTCCGGACGATGTTGTTGCTGCAGGTGACTTCTGTGCAGTCTGGAAAGAGATGAAACCCAAGGGAGAGGAAGAGAGGGTCAGGGTGCGTTGTGGTGATGACAATAATAATAATAAATACTTTTTATCAGAAGCAACGTTCCTTACCTATTTCCCTGTTGATCTCCACCTTGAAGACGTCTTCCGGCCGGGGGCAGGTGAAGCTCACCGAGGTGATGGAAGCGTCTCTCAGAACAAGCTCTTTGGCGTTGCAGGTCTTGTCAGGATCCTCCCCTACACACACTTGACAGTTGGGGCCTTTGACGTCCCTCCTGATGAAGACGATGGTGTTGGGGTCAGGGGTAACCGACATGGTCCTACCCTCTGGGGAACATGACGAATAAACAAATACGGTTAGATTTCACATTGCGTTGCTAAATAAAATACATTTTAAAAACACTACACATATCGAGGGGTGCCTGTAATTATACTAAACGATCATCATACCAGCTGTGAAGATTTTCAGACTCACTTTTGGTCGGTGGACTGGTTGTAGCTATTGGCACAGTTGTGGTCACTTCATCCTCCCGTGGTTCTAGCGTCGTCACAGACTCAGGAGGAGGAGATGGAGGAGGTGGAGGAGGACTGGTGGTGGACTGAGGGAGAGGGCCAGTTGTGGACTGAGAGAAGGAACCGTTAGTGGGGTGAGGGAGTGGACTGCTTGTGGACACCCTCGTGGAGGTGCCCATGTCAGGGTTGACGGTCGCAGGCTGACATTCTGAGGAAGAAAGAGAGTGAGAGAAGCAATTTATCACATCCCTGAGTTTGAGAAGACTGGATATCTACTGAAAACACTGAGAATATCCCTCAAACATTCCCTAAATCCATCCTACGAGACAAAGTAGATAGACCCATTTAAGGAATATATATATATGTATAATATATATATATATATATATTCACACACACACATTTATTTTCAAAATTGGTATACCACGCCAACTTCCCTTCAGCGACGTAAAGACCACTGCTTGTTGAAACGAAGCAGAAGCGCTATTCCAACAGGAATACATAACGAGACACATGAAGGGCTCACATAGTTTCCCTACTGCTCTGGAAAACAGGCCAGGAAGCAGGCTTGAACTTAACGTATGCACATGTTTAAACTCGAGGCCTGCTGAGCACTAAACAAGCACACATCCTGACAAGGACACTACACAGAAGACCCCATCTCACAGGAAAAGGGTCATTCAAGTTCTATGTAAGACTCAATTGGCCAACTGTGGAAATAACCAACTGTTGTACGCACTCTCTGTACTGTAAGTCCCTTTGGTTAATAGCGTCTGCCAAATGAACACATTATTATTTGTCGGTTATATTTCATAGTCAGAAAAACACGTCAGTGTTAACACCTCAGCCACACACTGGTAAAGCTGGTCTGAGTGATTGTGTAAACAACAGTTATTGTGTAAACAACAACAAATCTACCCGCCTGTATGACTGTTTGCTTTTGGTCAACAACCAAGTCACTGAGTCATTCAGCATGACTATTCTGTACTATAGTTGTTGTTGATTGCGTTTATATGTTTATTTCTTTTCTTTACTGTTTTCATGGTCTAATTGTTAACAATTTTCGCTTTTGTGAAGCACTTTGTGACCTGGTTCTGTGAAAGGTGCTAGGCTAAATAAACTTGACTTACTTTGAGCAAGCAAGCTATTGTTCCAGTTTAGGGTCCTGTTCTCAGGAGTGACGGTGACTAGTTTCACCTTGATACCAACTCTGAGTAGGAACTGAAATTGATATTTGACTACTGTGTGGTTTGTGCCTCCACAGTCTTATATTTCAGCGTGACATCATGTAATAAGTTGGATATAGTTTAGGTGTATGTGTTTGAGGCTGGTTTAAGGATAAAGGATTGACATTCAGGTAGACACAAATAACGTGGTATTTTTTTGTGGTGCTATATTCCCTGCACATGTACTATCAGAAAGGAATTCTTGACATCTCCAAAACTTGTAGGGACTTGAACCCAACACAGAACAATATGAGTGTTTGCATAGGGAACAGTAAAAATGCAACTATAGGTTGGTTATGTTTTTATTTTATAGTTTATAGTTTTATAGTATAGTCTGGTGGTGTCTGGTCTGTCTGGTGTGGTATTTGAACAAACGTGAGTTGAGTATTTTAACTTCAGGAGAGGAGACACCTGATTGTGTCGGATCAGAAAACTAAGATTGCATAATCTCTGGAACGAACATAATGGCCTGAATTTCATACAACAGATTGTTGGTTAATAATTGACGAGGCCATGCTTCCATTTAATCTAGTGCGCCTCCTGGCCATAAACATGAACTGTAGTCCTCCGTCATAATGCTACAAGAGCAATGACAGACAAGCATAACAGTTGAAACTTAAACCTGGATTGGCCCCCCCATTATTTATCTATGCCAAGTACCAAGCGATAAATCATTAGATCTCCAACCTTGGTCGTGTAGGCTAATTCGTTGTCAAGTAGGCTACAGGCTATACAGATGCAACCGAATACCCCAGATATTTCCTACAGAAAGACGAGCATTCTATCTCAGCTCCCACACTGTGCAGTTTCAGTGTATCATCACATATTCCAAAAATAGGCCTATAATGAATTCAACACCCACACTATGCTTAGCTGCCTCGCCAGATACAATGAACAGACATTACAAATAAGCAAACAGAATCAAATTAGACGCGATGAAAACATCTAATTGCTATGTAGCCTAAATCACAATGTCCGTTTTGAAGTACCCGACCTTTGTTTTGTTTGAAATATTGTTTTCTCACCTGACCGGTTGAAAAGCAGCGAAGTTAGAATTCCCAGGAGCACGGAAGCGCAAGTTCTGAAGAGCCGCATGTCCCTTTATAAATACCGAAAAATATTAATAATTCGGTAAACTACTGGATGTTCTGAAAAGGACTTGGCATGCTTGTCAAAATCGCAAATTAGAACATTTCGATGGCGGTCGGAGGCAGGTTCCGCGACTTCCTTATTATCTATCACCTGTTTCACGCAGAGGAGGGTGTGTACAATTACCTGTCGAAACTTGACGGTTTGCGAGTCGTTAGCACCTTTCAGCGGAGAGGGTGATGGCGGAAAGAACCTTTTTCTGCCTCCCCTCTGCGCTTTGGCTTAATGGGTGCCCTACTTTTATCAAATGTAATATTCAGCCAAGACAAGATTTTCATTGCTTCACTGGAATTTAGTGTCGGATGCACATAGTGGTCCTCAAGATAATAGAAATTCACGAACCGGTTCTTTGTACCAACTAAAAGATTCATGATGATTTAGGTTAGGTTTCCCCTTTGTGTTCACTTATAAGATGACACAACAAAAGGCAACTGAATTGTCGTATTTCCCTAGAGCCAGTGAAACTTGTAGGATTTCTATGGGCAATTACCTCTCAGAAAAACTATATTTATATTTATAACCCGTCCATTGGTGTTCTGTGTTCCATGTTTTGCCTACGCAATTTCCCCTTGCACTGTGAATATTCATAGTTGTATTGAGACATGCTCTTGCCTCTACAAGTCTCCTATGGAATTCCTAAGACATAGCCTCCAGCCAAGGCTACTGGACTACTCTGACACACACCTCACTGGCGTTTATTCAAGGTATGGCGAAACCAGTTTGACAGACAGGTAGTGTGGGCGTGATTGTGGCTGGCTGATGCATTTACATGGTAAACTCCTGTATTGTGTCAGAAACATGTCCCACACAACAGGACTAACCCCCAGGTGTGAAGTACTAAACTGTTTATCTATATATGCTCTTAAAGTTTTCAAGTTTTCTAAATAAATAACAGCTTGTGTCAAATGCTTGTTCTGGCCTCCAGATCTAAAACTGGAAGACACCACTTGAGGGCAGCATCACATAATCTTCTAACCATGTCTGAAGTTCTTTTGCATTAGGGTTTGAAGAGTTGATGCTACTGTGGTTTGTGTAGTCTTCAGATGTAACAAACCCTCACATGGGTGAATGAAGCTACAGTGAAGGGTTCAAAATTCTGGATAAGAGCGTCTGCTAAATGACTAAATGTCAAAACGGCCGTGCTGTCGGCAGACCCTAGATGTCATTTGGCCCAACTGGTTTCTTTGACCTTGTATTCCCTTCCCCCACACTCTCTCTCTTTCTGTTTTTCTATGTCTCTCTCTCTCAGTCTCTCTCTCTCTCCCCCTCTCTCTCAGTCTCCCCCTCTCTCTCAGTCTCTCCCTCTCTCTCAGTCTCTCCCTCTCTCTCCCCCTTTCTCTCAGTCTCTCCCTCTCTCTCAGTCTCTCCGTCTCCCCCGCCCTCTCTCTCTCTCTTCCTTTCTCTGTCTCTGTCCCTCCCTCTCTCTCTCTCTCTGACAGCTGGTCTCGCCTGTCCTCTCTCCACCAGATCGCGGTCCTGCAGTTCAGCCGGTGAAGCTACAGGCTATTCCGCCCCCTGCAGAGCCTCTCCACACACTCCTCTGAGCGTCTATAAACCCAGACCTGGCTCCCCTTACAGCCTCAGACCCTCCTGTCTACCCTTCACACAGAATTAGCCCCTAACAGACTGTCTGGGACGGCAGAGGAAATGGAAGTCCAGTCAAACAAGGACCTCTACTTTGGTGAGCATGCTGAAAAGCTTGTTTTTGTTTTGACTCTATATTGGTGTTTTTGCTCAACATACTGCTCTAGGCAGCTATAAGGCTGTGTTGAGTGGGCACATGTCTGTGAAGGAGAAGTCCTCTCGGGGTGCCTGTGTTTCCAATCGACACTGAAGTAAAAAGGACAAAACTTAAACATACATTTGCTTGCAGTTTCCACAAACTACACAATGTCTTCATTTTGTGTTGCCTGCCCTTTCCAGGTAGCTGTGAGACGTGCGGAGAGGGAGTGTTTGGTGTTGGCCAGGCTTGCAAGGCCTTGGGGAAAGTCTACCATGACTCCTGCTTCACATGCAGCTACTGTGGTGAGGATTCCTGCTACGTCTGTTAGACAGCTGGGACTCACTGGTGTCACTCGATGCTAGACTATTGACTCTTTTTTGTCAGTGGAATAGATGTCTGTCTGTCTGTCTGTCTATGTTGTTTGTCTGTCTTTTTCCAATTATTCACCTTTTCCAGCACTATCCTTCATCTCACTTCTTCTCTGCGACATGTTCAGGTAAAAAGCTGAGAGGAAAACCGTTCTTCTATAGGTCAGGACAAGCCTTCTGTGAGCAGGACTTCTTGGTAAGCCTTAAGTATAAAGCTGTGTCCGTGGAGACTGTGTACTGTGTGTGTATTTCCTGATAGAAGTCACGTGACCTGATTCCAACCATGTTGTTGCCAGTATTCAGGTGTCTGCTCATCCTCAGAAATCTGCAACGCCTGTGGATGTATAACTACAGACATGGTATGTTTATTTAGTGTGTGTTTGTGTGACTGTGTGTGTGTGTGGGGGGGAAGTGCATGTGTGTTTGTGCGAGTGTGTGTGAGAATGTTTGTTTGTGTGTGTGTGTGTGTGTGTGTGTCCAAACACCAGGTTCTATCAATCTACCCCTGTCTACCTCAGGTCATACAGGCTCTTGGGATGTCCTACCATCCTGCCTGCTTTTGCTGCGTCATCTGTAAAGAGAACATGATGGGGAAACTTTACACAGTTGACACCAAAAACAAGGTTTACTGTGTCAGAGATTACTACAGGTGAGTGATTTACACCGTTACTAAGCACCAGACCAGGACTCAGCCCTGAGTCAACCACCCCGCCCTGCGGCCACACCCACTGTGTCTTCTGAAAGACCGCTTCAGTTCATCTCATTTACTCATTTGTTCGCAGAGTTTTTTCACCTAACTGCGCGGCTTGCAGACAACCCATTTTGCCGTCAGAGGTGGGCAATTATAACAATTATTTATAATAATTATAACTTCCCTACAGCAAACGTATTTTGAATGTGTTTTGCTATCTAGCTAAAACAACCTTTTTCCTGAATTACTGTAAAGCAACGTAATATATGGGTTCTAAAACAGTTTGTTTCTCTGCTCACCTCTAGGGATCCAGAGAATCTATCCGGATAGTGTCGTTGGATACGAGTTACCATGTTGAGTGCTACGACAGTGTGGTCAACTTGACTTGACGATCAGAGCGCTAATAGGCATGATGTTTTGTTTCAACGGTCTATTAAGTATTCCGTATTCCGGCCTTTTGACATCGGTTTGTTTTATGTTTGGTTAGGCATTTCTTTTTGTAGCATAAGATCTTCCTCATACATTTTCCAAGCATTCTGTGAATATGTCAAAATAAAGTGAGTGATAAAGTGACATTAAGTGATATTTTTTCCCAAAAAACAGCGACCCCTTGTGTTTAAATCCTCGTTTCTCGTTCCCGGAAGACTCGAAACAAGTTGCAACTGCAAAACAGAATGAATATTGAAATGGCGTCAGTCACGGTTCGCGGGCCGACAATCTGTATATTGGCGCTCCTAAACTTCGTTTTCGTTTTCATAACCGGTGCAGACTTTGTCCGTTTCATTTCTTTTAGAGCCATTTATCATAACATCACTGGAGAGACGAAAATCTGTCAAGGTATGTTTTTGCGCCGCACATAGCCTTTGCCAGCATCATTTATGTAAATTGCGTTCAGTGTGATTGCGATGTACAGTAGTTGCAATTCACAGAAGCACACACACAATTTACTGATTTGACGAGGCTGCAGTAACAAAGTTAGAGGTGTTGTTCAAGTAACACGTTGAACAAGGGAGAAGTTACAGAAAACATTCATATAAACGAAACATGTAAATGTCAAGCTTAGGTTATACTTGTAAACTTTAGGAAGATATAATCAATGTATTTGTATATCAATGCCACAATAATTCATAATAATCTTTATAAAAGACACTATGTACCGAGTTTAATTACGCTTGATTATATCGTGTGATGTCAGCGCCCGGCTAGCTCAGTCGGTAGAGCATGAGACTCTTAATCTCAGGGTCGTGGGTTCGAGCCCCACGTTGGGCGCAGATTTTTTCTCCCTTCAAGTAATTTCTATTTAACAACCTATGTATGTCTTAAACGCCATTTAAAATCTGTAAATCAGTAACGCTTTTTGTTTTTGTTTGTTTTGTTATCCTATAGATTCAGTGCCCTGGTCTGTAGCCTTGCGAGACAGCTCAGTGCTGTGGTCTGTGTGTGTGGATGTGGGGCTACTGGCGTTCTTCACCGCCCAGCACAGCCTCCTGGCCTGGGCGCCGGTGAAGCAGGCCTGCAAGGGTGTCCTCGGGGTCCTAAACCGGACAGTCTACTGTTCCTCCACCGCCCTGACACTGCAGGTAACACACACACACGTATACAAACACGGACAGTCTACTGTTCCTCCACCGCCCTGACACTGCAGGTAACACACACACACGTATACAAACACGGACAGTCTACTGTTCCTCCACCGCCCTGACACTGCAGGTAACACACACACACGTATACAAACACGGACAGTCTACTGTTCCTCCACCGCCCTGACACTGCAGGTAACACACACACACGTATACAAACCGGACAGTCTACTGTTCCTCCACCGCCCTGACACTGCAGGTAACACACACACACACGTATACAAACACGGACAGTCTACTGTTCCTCCACCGCCCTGACACTGCAGGTAACACACACACACACGTATACAAACACAGACAGTCTACTGTTCCTCCACCGCCCTGACACTGCAGGTAACACACACACACGTATACAAACACGGACAGTCTACTGTTCCTCCACCGCCCTGACACTGCAGGTAACACACACACACGTATACAAACACGGACAGTCTACTGTTCCTCCACCGCCCTGACACTGCAGGTAACACACACACACGTATACAAACACGGACAGTCTACTGTTCCTCCACCGCCCTGACACTGCAGGTAACACACACACACGTATACAAACACGGACAGTCTACTGTTCCTCCACCGCCCTGACACTGCAGGTAACACACACACACGTATACAAACACACACAAACGTAAACACACATAAAAACGTGTGCTAAAAGAATATAATGTTATTAAATATAATGTTTTTCCTCTTGTTAGGTCCTGATGCGCTGCTGGCAGCCCGTAACCATGGCTCCCTGCGTGTGGGCGGTGAGACACGCCCCCTGGAGCACCTGGTTCCCATTGGTCTGCTTCGCGCTGCACTTCCTGTGTTGGGCTGTCATATGCAGCATCCTCCTGATCTTCGACTACGCAGAACTGCTGGGGGTCAAGCAGGTGGGTGGAGGCACACTTCCTGTATCCTGAGCTATTCCTGTGATGTCACACAGGTGGGTGGAGCCACACTTCCTGTATCCTGAGATATTCCTGTGATGTCACACAGGTGGGTGGAGCCACACTTCCTGTATCCTGAGATATTCATGTGATGTCACACATCTGTGTTGTGTTTGTCACCTTGATGCCGTGCCAAAACAATAATTGGTGGGAAATTATCCCGGTGAAATTATCCTGGTGAAATTCTGAACAACAGCAGGAGAGGGATTATGATTTTTCTTCTTATAAATAGACAATAGATAACTCTATTTGTGCTTGTGTGTGGATGTGCTTGTACCCCATCTCTTTTGCTCTCCCTTACACACTCTCTCTCTCTCTCTCTCTCTCTCATTTTCCCTATTTTCCCTCTCCTCTCTCTCTCTTTCTCTCCCAGGTGTATTATGAGTGTCTGGGTCTGGGTGACCCCCTAACCCTGAAGTCTCCCAGAGCCCAGCGCCTGTTCGCCCATCTCCGCCACCCGGTGTGCGTGGAGCTGGGGGTGGTGCTGTGGCTGCTGCCTGCCCTGTCCCTGGACAGACTCATCCTGGCCGGGTCTCTCTCCACCTACCTGGTCCTGGCGCACTCCCTGGACGCCCACGACCTGGCCTACCTCCGGCACCAGCTCAGCAGCAAACTGCAGCTGTTCTCTCTGCCACCAGAGGGCAGTGTTCAGGCCGGGAATAACCACAAGGAGGAGTAATGTTTGCGTTTATAGAGTGAAGCTGCGGTTTACGTTATGTTGTGATATGAGAAATGGGGGCTTCCTAATATGGTCTGATGGTCTGGAAAGGCCCGCCTTATACAACATGTTTAAAGCGGACAAAACCTTTTTATTGTTTTTACTGAAGAATTCTTACCTATTGTGCCTTTAAAGCTTGTTGGACGTAAAACAGGCCCTGCTGCACCCTGGTCCTTCTGCCTTACCTGCCATGAAGATATTCCCTGGGTAGATTTAGAAAGTAAATTGTAAAGTTATAGATATAGATATGATAGATCTGGGAATTGGGATGCAGGGATTGTATTTGGTGTTTGATCAGCAAATGTGCCCAATTAATCTTCTACGGAACCTGATCTAAGCCTTGCAACACTGTATTTATTTAGGTAATTTTTTGTCACTGGATCTTCTTGGCATAATATAGGAATACATATTGTACACAACATACATTTCTTTTTTTACCAAATGGAGTATTTTGTATCACAAAGAAACTGTATTTCTGGCTATTTTATTCATACATTCTTTCACTGTCAAGCTGCTATTGTATCTTTAGAGTTCATGAGGAAGTTCATGATGCACCAGTCTTCACAACATGACATGCATGGTAATGGTTGTTATTTGAAACGGCTGAAAAGGAAGAAACGTCTGCTTTTATGCTTATTATCGTAAGCATAAATGTAGCCATAAAACTAAATCACGAATCAAGTTGGTCTCAAATTGACTATTTAAATCTCGCGGTATACCGGAGCTTCATACGTTGGATTTACCTCAGGTAAACTTGCACGCTCTGCCGGCAGCACTTTCAGCCATGACCCCCTGCCTCCTCTTCCAATTAGCGTAAGGGAGGGGTGAGGGGTGGGATGAGGGAGGGAGGGATGAGGGGTGGGAGACTGGCAGACGGCTATCTTCTTTACCCGTCTTTTCTTAGGACGGTCAATATGGCGTGTGCCACTAACTCCCCTGACGGAGTTTAATGTAATTATAGGATTACAGGCTGTGCTGAAGCCGGGAATATTTACTACCATTAGAGATGTTTTCAGACTCCGCGCTCTAATTCACAGCGAAGTCGTCGTTATCTAACGTAATGATATAAACCTGATAAATCCTTCGGTGTTTTTTGACTTCATTGATTAGAACGCAGCGGTGTCGGATTTGCATCGATTCAGACCATAGGCACAGCACGCGCAGTCTATAACCACCCATGCGCTCAATCTGTAATTCAGGTGGAAATGCAACGTGGTTTACTGAATTTGAAGTAAAAACACCGGGGTAAGTTTTTACAAAATAGTTTGTTGTAATAAATACGTATAGCTGTAAGAGGCTGAATTGATTACAGTAATACTGAAATATTGAACTGTGAACCAGTGCTCTGAAATAGCCTATCATGCGTTCTGCAAACAACTTCGATGTGAGTTTCTGACAGTCAAATTAAGTAATTCCATCATATGTAAGATACTGTAAATAATGTCTTGTACATTTGATTCAGGGTCACAAGCCAGTTGGTTCACGATAGCCTAATATTCTAGTCTTCAGTTGCAATGATCTCTCTTAAGATCCTTTGTGCATCCTACATTAGTGAGTGGTTTGTGACAAGATTTTAAAAACATAGAAACAAGTGTTAAACCTGTTCCCATCTGTTTAACAGAAACATTCCCAGAGGATTTTAAGAGAGGACAGTCAAACTGCTTGAACAAAAAGCAAGGCTTCTCCTCCAGTATGTCTGTCTCCTCTCTGCCGGAATGGAAACAACTCCTGCTGGAGAGGAAGAGGAGGGAGGAGGTGGAGCGAGAGAGGAGGGAGAGAGAGGAGGAGGCGAGGCTGGCCAGCATGCCCGCTTGGAAACGAGGGATCATCCAACGTAGGAGAGCCAAGCAGGAGGGGGTGGGAGACAGGGAGAGAGAGAGGGAGGGCGTGGGAGAGAGGGAGCGAGAGAGGGAGGGCGTGGGAGAGAGGGAGAGAGAGAGGGAGGGCATGGGAGAGAGGGAGAGAGAGAGGGAGGGCGTGGGAGAGAGGGAGAGAGAGAGGGAGGGCGTGGGAGAGAGGGAGAGAGAGAGGGAGGGCGTGGGAGAGAGGGAGAGAGAGAGGGGGGACGGAAGGGCTCCATGTGAGGTCCTGGGGGAGCTAGACTGCTCCCCGATGGTGCACCAGGGTAGCGAGGCCTCGCTCAGCCCAGAGGGAGGAGGGGTCTGCGGGCCCTGGCTGGACGGAGAGCCCAGACCGCCGCTCGGAAAGGTGTCTCAGGAAACCATCGCTCCCGTGCACCAGAACCCCTTCATCCGCTCTCAGAGCGCGAGGGGGGTGAAGGAATACGACGCCGGCCCGGGCAGAGAGAAGGAGAGAAGCGTCCCCAGAAGCCACGACGGCGAGGCCGGGAGGGGGAGGGACGGGGAGACGAAAACCCTGGAGAGATACAGGGACAGGAGTGAGGGGAGAGAGAGGGAGAGGAGTGAGGGGAGAAAGAGGGACAGGAGTGAGGGGAGAGAGAGGGAGAGGAGTGAGGGGAGAGAGAGGGAGAGGAGTGAGGGGAGAGAGAGGGAGAGGAGTGAGGGGAGAGAGAGGGACAGGAGTGAGGGGAGAGAGAGGGACAGGAGTGAGGGGAGAGAGAGGGAGAGGAGTGAGGGGAGAGAGAGGGAGAGGAGTGAGGGGAGAGAGAGGGACAGGAGTGAGGGGAGAGAGAGGGACAGGAGTGAGGGGAGGGAGAGGAGTGAGGAGAGAGAGAGGGACAGGAGTGAGGGGAGAGAGAGAGAGAGGAGTCTCGGGAGAGAGGCGAGCAGGGACGCCACGAGGGAGAAGGAGACTCCGAGAAAGAGAAAAGAGGAGGAGAGGAAGGAGAGAGACTCAGATTCGCCCAGCTCCTCGTCTCCCTTCCAGATGGTCTCTGGCCTGCGCACCATCCGGGCCGACAACATCATCATCATCGAGCAGGAGAGGAAGGGCAGTGAGGAGCGAAGGGGCAGATGGAGGGAGGCGGAGAGGGAGTCAGAGGAGAAGAGAGGGGTGAAGGTGGACCTCCGGGAGCTCCTGGCTGGTGGAGGGAGTGTGACGGAGATCAGAGCGTCCGAGGTGCTGATCATCAAGCCCTCCTTCACCTCCGACGACAGGAGTGGAGGAGGGAGGGCCCCAGGGAGGGAGGGAGAAGGGGAGAGGGAGGGGAGGGCCATCAGACAAGGGGGGAGGGACAGAGAGCCGCAGGGACAGGAGGCGGGGTGGACGAGTAAAAGAGAGAAGGAGGCACCCAGAGAGAAGGGCCCTGCTCGGGGCGTCCCTCCCTCGTCCAGGGACGTCAGGACGAGCAACGCGGACAACCCGCCCGTGGCCGAGCGCGGGGGGAGGGTCAGCGCGCTCCGGAGTAAATTTGGCGAGCACCCGAAGCCTCCGTCCCGGTCCAAAAGCAGCGACAGCTTTGCCAGCCTGCTGAGGGAGGGGGAACTGAGGGAGGGGGACGGGTTGCCCGGGGAGACGGAGAAGGCGAGGGAGGACAGGACCTCAGCCTTCAGAGGGGTCCCCAAACGTTCGTTCAGTTTCTCCGACAGGGTGTTCTGTCCCCGGGAAAACGGGCTGGTGGAGGAGGGGCACCAGGACAGGAGGGTGGTGGAGAGGACCTACTCTGACAGGAGGGTGGCCCCCAAAGGGGAGGCCGGGCCCGGGGGGCCCACTGAGAGAGGAGGCAGTCAGGGAACCAATCAGGGCTGGACCCGGCTGACGGACAAACTACGCATTGGGAAACAGCGAGAGGAAGAGGAGGCCGGGAGAGGCAGGGAGGCGGATGGACAGGAGGATGAAGAGGAGGAGGAGGGTGGGATGAAGAGGAACACGGTTACAGAGCCTGACCGCTCGGTCGAACCCCCGAGGGGAGAAAGGAGCGGCGATGGAGGGAGTGGAGGGATGGCAGGTGGAGAGGAGAGGGAGGAGGGCTTCACGGTGGCCTCCGTCAGAGGCCCGGAAGGGGTCTGCTTCGCCCGGAGAGTCCCCATCAGACAGGACGGACGAGTGAGAGCGGTGGAGAGGGATGGGGTGGGGGGGAGGGCAGTAGAGAGGGCAGTAGATAGGGCAGTAGAGAGGGAGGGGGGGAGACAGACAGAGCCACAGGTCCAAGAGCGGATGGGCCCAGACTTCAGGAGGGGGGAGGGGAGAGAGGGCTCCGTCCCGGGGGAGACCAAGCACCAGAGGAGCGCCGCCACATCCACAGAGTGCGTCGGCCCCGTCTACGCCCCCGACCTTCACCACCGACACTCGTCGGCGTTCACCGAGTGCTCCGCCCTCGCCAGCGCAGGGGCACACCGGCTAGGGGACCCCAGCGGAGCAGCGGGGTGGCCCGGTGGGGGGCCTGGGGTGCTGCCACCCTCGGTCCTCTCCCAGCACACCCAGGACCTGATCAGCATGATCGAGCGGGTGGGAGACACGACGAGCGCCCGCGACGGAGAGACCGAGAGAGGAGGCCGAGCTCACAGGGCGGCGGGGGAGGACGGCGAGGAGAAGCAGCCGACGCCCAAGTCTCCTCGGAGGGGGGTGGCGGCCACAGCGCCCCTCGCAGCCCTGGAGGTCCACATCCCCCGGACGGTGTTCTACGGGGTGGAAGAGATGCTGGAGAGGAAACGGCCCAGCGTGCAGAGCGACGACGGCAGGGAGGACGGAGAGGGAGGGAGGGGGGTGGAGAGGAGGGACAGCTGGAGGATAGGGAAGCCCTTGAGTCGCATCGAGTCCCTCAGAGAGAAGATCCGACAGAAGGAGAGAGAGAAGCTGAGGAACATGGAGGCAGGGGTGGGAGACAGGGAGGGGGAGGGGGGAGAGGGTAACGGGTCTCAGGGAGACAGTTGTGAGGAGAGGAGAGAGGGAGGAGCAGAGAGGGAGGGGGAGGGAGACGTTAACACGAGGAAGGGAGGAGAGAAAGAAAGCAGACAGGAAGGAGTTGCGACACACACAGACGCTGTGGTTTACGTCAGACAGGAAGTTGGTTTGTTGAAATCCGTCCCACAGCTTCCTGTTCCTGCTTCGTTCTCTCTAAGCGGCCGGGTCGAAAAAGAAAGCGGAGGGATTTCAATCGTCGTCTCAGAGCCTGAGTCCGACAGCGACGAGGAGGAGGATCGCCTCAGACATGAAGAACTGAGGTGCGGCGCAAAGATCTGGCAGAGAAGACAAGCGGACAGCCGAGGAGAAGAGGAGGAACTCCCAGAAGAAGAAGAAGAGGTGGTGGAGTACCCTTCACACTCTCCCTCTCCGCCTCTCCCTCACTCGCTGGAAGCCATGAGCCGAATCTACAACCTCAAGACGGTGGGCTCCAGGACAGCTCTGAGCCTGAGTGAGAGAGCAGTGGATCTGCCCTCTCACATCAAGGTCCAGCCCCACACGGGGGCGCCCCAGGAGGCTAGCCCCGCAGAGGGGCCCGAGGGGAGGCCCCAGCGGGGTGAGGGGCCCTCGTCGGACGCTGGATCTCTACAGCGCCAGCTGGAGAACCTCCAGCTGAGGGAACAGGAAGCGCGAAGGCCGTCTGACGACAGCTCGTCCCAGACGTCTGCAGGAAAGCCCCAGGGTCTGACGGACCAGAGGGAGGCGAGGGCACAGGTGAGCCCCAGACTGCAGCACCCGCCAAGGGAGAACCACACCGCCAGACCCCAGCACCCACCCAGGGAGAACCACACCTCCAGACCCCAGCAGAAGGAGACCACGCGGGGGCCCCAGCAACTGAGATCCCCCCTCCTCCGGCCAAAGCAGGCCCAGACATCCACCGAACCCAGATCCACCCACTCCCGCTCTCTCCTCTGCCCCTCCCATGAGAACTCTCTAAAACATCCAGGGAGGGTGAGTTGCCCCCCCACCCCTTCCTCCTCCCCCTGCTCTCTCTCTCCAGCCTCCTCCCCCTCCATCTCCCCTTCCCCCTCTCCCACCCTCTTCACCATCCGGAGTGCGTCCGGGGCTCAGCCAGGGAAGAGGGGAGCCACCATCACCATCACCCCCAGAAAGGCTGCCGCGGATGGGCAGGCAGCGGGCCCCGTACACCCCAACACCTCCACAACCTCCCCCACCTCCACCTTCACCCCCAAGACACTGAGCCAGCTGCCCACCCTGACTGAAGCAGGGGTGGGGGGCAAGAAGAGGTACCCCACCGCGGAGGAGATCCAGGTGATAGGAGGGTATCAGAACCTGGACAGGTCCTGTCTCACCAAGAGCAGAGGGACTCCCAAAGGGGTGAGTGGAGAAAAATGCATCTCTTATAATCTTTTAATAATAACAAATTATGAACACGCTGCTGCAATATTAGATTTGTTTTTTGTTTTTATAATAAAATGTTTGTATTTGTGTACACAAGTGTTTACGTTGTTTGACTATACAATAACAGCACCACAGGAAGTTAAAATCTAAACATTATTTATATTCTCGTTCACCAATCCCCCTTTTTTTACCCCTCCGCCATCTGTCACTTGAGCCCCCCCATCATCAAGAATCCCCTTTCACTGCCGACGCAGAACATCCTGTTTGATAGCTCTGAGAAGTTCAAACACATTGACTGACTTAAGCCAGTTAAAGCCTTATCAGGCACGACATGGACATGCATAGTACGCAAGCACCAGCTTGACTTCATGGCTGGTGGCCTCCAGCTCTGGGTCTGGGTCTGGTCTGGGTCTGCTCTGGGTCTGGTCTGGGTCTGGTCTGGGTCTGGTCTGGGTCTGCTCTGGGTCTGCTCTGGGTCTGGTCTGGGTCTGGTCTGGGTCTGGGTCTGGATCAGGGTATGGTCTGGGTCAGGCTCTGGTCTGGTCTGGTCTGGTCAGGGTCAGGTCTGGGTCTGGTCTGGGTCTGGATCAGGGTCAGGGTCTGGTCTGGGTCAGGCTCTGGTCTGGTCTGGTTTGGTCTGGGTCTGGGTCTGGTCTGGGTCAGGGTCAGAGAGAATAAACTGAGAAGGAAGGGTGGACAGCCCTGTAGACAGACAGACAGAGACACACAGAGAGAAGACACCAGTCACATGACACACAGAGAGAAGACACCAGTCACATGACACACAGAGAGAAGACACCAGTCACATGACACACAGAGAGAAGACACCAGTCATATGACACACAGAGAGAAAACACCAGTCACATGACACACAGAGAGAAGACACCAGTCACATGACACACAGAGAGAAGACACCAGTCACATGACACACAGAGAGAAGACATCAGTCACATGAAACACAGAGAGAAGACACCAGTCACATGACACCCAAAGAAAAGACACCAGTCACATGACACACAGAGAGAAGACACCAGTCACATGACACACAGAGAGAAGACACCAGTCACATGACACACAGAGAGAAGACACCAGTCACATGACACACAGAGAGAACACACCAGTCACATGACACACAGAGAGAACACACTAGTCACATGACATTAGACAAGAAGGGGCCCCCAAAACCCAGGCTCTGTCTCACAATGGTCTTCCTCTCACCACACTGCAACGCTTCTCATGGGAACCACTGCTTCACCCTGCGCATGGTTGCACCTCCCTACGCAGTGCTGGCTTCATTGGGACCCTGGCCTGTTAGACGCTGTAATTAGGATGCCCCTGCAACAAAGTGGCTTAGCAGAGCAGAACTAAACAGAGAACCTGGCAGTCTCTCATCCTTCAGAGCTGGAGGCAGGACAGGAACTCCAGAACCGGAGTCTGGCTGTTCTGAGTCTGTCTGTTCTGAGTGTTCTGGCTGTTCTGAGTCTGGATGTTCTGAGTCTGTCTGTTCTGAGTGTTCTGGCTGTTCTGAGTCTGGATGTTCTGAGTCTGTCTGTTCTGAGTGTTCTGGCTGTTCTGAGTCTGGATGTTCTGAGTCTGGATGTTCTGAGTGTTCTGGCTGTTCTGAGTCTGGCTGTTCTGAGTCTGGATGTTCTGAATCAGCAGAACAGAAAGGGCAGAATGCCCTGTGTAGGGCAATTACTGGATGTTCCTTCCTGTTTTTCTGTAGCCCAGCTTCAACTGGTGATTGAGTTTAGGGTCATGTCCAGATCAACCTTCCATGAACTTTGTTGGAAAAGCTCGATCTCCAACCTTGAATCGGAGTAGATTTACTTTTGCTTGGTGAGAATTTCACAAAGCACTATCCTGGTGTATCTGTGGCCCTGCTTCAACCAGAGAGAGGGAGGGAAGGGATAGAGATACCTGGAGGAACAAACAAAAGAGGGTACAGTTAGAGAGAGAGGAGGGTGGGAGGGTGGAGGAGGAGGGGGAGGGGGGAGGAGGGCAGAGTACAGTGAACTCAGGGAGCCTGGATCAGAGACACCATGTCACACCACAGTCACTAGCCTCTCTCTCTCTATCCGTTCCTCTTTCAGACTCTCTCACTTCCTCCCATCGAGAGGAGAAGGCTGAACAATAAAACGAGAAGTCATGAGCTGCCATCACTCTTCTTTCGTTTTTTGGCTATCTTGTTGTTATGATCAGTGACCTATGCACTTTGTAAAGCTCTCTCTTGGAAGTCGCTTTGGATAAAAGCGTCTGCTAAATGAATAAATGTAAATGTAAATGTGTGTGAATGTACCGAAGTTTATTCGGTACATTCACGTCTAAACGTTTCGTAGACAACTGTTGTTCTTACTCTGTGAGGTTTTACACAAAGAATAGGAGGCCTTGGTGTAAAAGCATTGCATGATAATCAGCACTTCAGCACTGGTGTCTGTGAGCCGTGTTCCGTCTAATTGGATCAACAATTATTCACCTGAGTGAGTGCCACCCGGTGATTACCCCGTCCACTAATTAAAATACACAACAAAAAAAACCTCAATAACTTTTTGTTTTGTGTCCAGGACTAAATCACATAACGACATCCTCTTTAGTGTTCACACAGATATGCCCTTAACTTTAAACGTGTCAAACTGTAGCTGTGGTGTCCTGGTGCTGTTGACTGCCTGTGGTGTTGTTTCCCTTGAGGGTGTTTGACGTCAGTCTCGCCCTCATCCCTTATGTCTCCGTCAGCCTCTCAGAGGGGGGTGACCTACGCTCTCCTTCCCATCATGCACCCCACCCCTGCTCCTCCCCCACCCTCACCACTACACTGTACAAACCCCACTGGTGAGCGCTCCGCGCCCGGTGAGATCTGGGACGATCAGGGTGTTGAAGAGAGTTTCTGCCGAGGGCAGATTGTGGGGAGACACCTCCTTTTGTCTACCCTCCCCCATCTCTCTCCCCCCCATCTCTCTCCTCTCTTTCTTCCCTCTCTCTCCCTCTCTCTCTCTTCTGTGCCTGCCTGCCTGGTTCTCCCCTCCATGCTGTTTCCTACTGGTTTAGCCAGGGTTAAGCAGTGCAGACGGGGAGGATTAGCCTCGTGTGCCTCAGGCTTTGCTTCTTCCAGCATCTCTCACACCAGGGCTATAATAAGGAGCGCCCACACTTCCTCTCCTTCTTACCTCACTCTCTCTAGTCTAGCCGACAAATCCAAGTGTCTGGGTGTGTGTGAGGGCGAGAGAGAACGAGAGAGAGAGAGCAAGAGAGAGAGAGAGAAAGAGAGACAGAGAGAGAGCGAGGGAGCAAGAGAGAGAGAGACAGAGAGAGACAGAGAGAGAGCGAGAGAGAGAGCGAGAGAGAGAGCGAGAGACAGAGAGAGAGACAGAGAGAGAGACAGAGAGAGAGAGACAGAGAGAGAGAGACAGAGAGAGAGAGACAGAGAGAGAGAGAGAGAGAGAGAGAGAGAGAGAGAGAGAGAGAGCGCGAGAGCGAGAGAGGTGGATCAGGCTATCAGCTATAAGAGATAAGAGGAACGTGTTCAATAGGAACAGCTCAGTGGAGGAGCATTTGACTGAAAATCAAGAGGGCACAGGTTCAAATCCCCCTGTACTGTACGTCACTTTGGAGAGAAGTAGGAGGGTACTGTTCTGCCTCAAGGTGCTGTGTTCCTCCTTAGCTGTTGTAAATAGAGGTCATGTGACTTCCTGGTCTTCACTTCCTGTTTGTTTCTCTTGGTGTAAACTCCCTGCACACAAATATATCCGGTAAAAAACAGGTTGCAGATGCACAGTTTCTTTAAATGTCTTAAATTTATGTTGGTAGATGTTTTTTCTCCACTTGCCAAGCATGTTTAACAGCGATTTCAATATCACATTTTATTCATCAAGCAGGCGTTTTTCCCCCGAGCAATGTACAAATAGTGCACACAGAAAACACAGCAGAATATCAAGGATCAGTAGGTCATACAATAGTTCTAACATTATTTAAGTGGTCAGAGTCAAAGAACACCCTTGTATTTACTTGGCCTGTATTGCTACATAGCAAAGTAACCACATCTCAGCTACCAAGCACGGGGAACCATAATGATATGCAGTGCAACAATAAGACAATATGCTGTAGATTAACTCAATGTTGTGGGTTGTGTTTTTCTCACCATCTTTCTCCCTCTTTCTCCCTCTTTCTCTCTCTCCGTCTCTCCCCATTTCCCTCCCTCTCCCCCCCTCTCTCCCCTTCTCCCTCCCTCTCTTCCCCTCTCTCTCCTCTCTTTCTTCCCTCTCTCTCCCTCTCTCCCCCTCTCTCTTTCTCTCCCTCCCTCTTGCCCCCTCTCTCTCCCCCTCTCCCCCCTTCTCTCCCTCCCTGTCTCCCCCTCTCCCCCCCTCTCCCCCCCTCTCTCCCCCTCTCTCTCCCTCCCTCTCGCCCCCTCTCTCTCTCCCTCCCTCTCGCCCCCTCTCTCTCCCCCTCTCCCCCTCTCCCCCTCTCCCCCTCTCTCCCCCTCCAGGTGAAAGTGTGTTTTGACGAGGCCCAGCTGGAGCGTGTGTGTGAGTATCCGTCCGAGACCTCTCTGCTCAGCTCCACCCCCCACCCTCACCCCCAGGACCAGGCGGAGGTGAGGCGGGAGGAGGAGGAGGAGGAGGAGAGAGGAATCTGTGGGCCCAAAAACACCCTGAGTGTGGGAGCAGCAACCGGCAGAGTGCTGAGAGTCGGTCAGTCTCAGACCTTTTCAAATTATAAATAACCATACAGTTACAAATGCAATTACAAACAGTAAGAGTAATTGTGATACGATTAAAAATGACAAATAGTGATGCAGTTACTAATGCAATTACACATAGTAAGAGTAATTGCAATATGGTTCAAAATTACAATTAGCCATGCAATTACAAATGCCCTTACAAATAGTGAGAGTAATTGCAAATACGATTACAGAATACAAGTAGCAATCAAAATGGTTGATTGAATAGTTATGAAATAGCATGCGCAAGCATGTTATCTGCATTTTCATTGTGTATGTCCCACTCGTGAACACTCACTGTTGCTGACAATAATGTTCTCATTATTGTGATTTAACAGTAGTGCTACAGATTGAGAAGGTAACAGCAGTGTTGGATGTCGTGAATGTGTAGTTTCAGATCCTGATTCCAGAGTAGAGTTGTGGTGCTCTAGAACTAGATTATAAAACATGATCGAAAGATCAGTTACATTTACATTTACATTTAGTCATTTAGCAGACGCTCTTATCCAGAGCGACTTACAGTAAGTACAGGGACATTCTCCCCGAGGCAAGTAGGGTGAAGTGCCTTGCCCAAGGACACAACGTCATTTGGCAGAGCCGGGGATCGAACCAGCAACCTTCTGATTACTAGCCCGATTCCCTAACCGCTCAGCCACCTGACTACCTTAACAGTTAACGCAAATATAATGAGAATAATAATACATGTATATTATTGTAAATATCATGTATCATTTAATAATTATTAATATTATTATAATATCCTAAATACAGTGTGAATATAATAATAATAATAATAAAGGAAATTATTAATATTATTAATATTGTAATTTTAATTATTGTATCATAGGTAGTCATGTAGATATTACTGACGTTTAACGAAGAGTTTGATTTTGAAAGAATTGTGTGTTTCTGTTGGACAGATGAGTCGTGTCCACGCTAAAGGCCAGAGGCACCAACACAATACTCACGGCATGTGAGGACAGACTGGTCATACAGCCACACTATTCACATTTATATCATCATGTGTCACAGTTACTTATTCCTTTTTTAATTATGGATAAACATTTGTTACGTGCAATTTTTGTTTTACTTAGCAAAAGGAACGGACTGACTTCTATGCAGTGAATGGGAGTGTTATAGGTTGTTAGTAGGACCCTGTTTTCAGGGAAACAGTAAATACTGTCAAATATTAAATATGACATAAATCTGAATATGTTGAATATGATAATTACTTTTAACATCAGGTGTTGAAAGGATGATCACATGTCTATGCACATTAGTTAACTTGGTGATGGAATGTTGAATATGGAATGTAAAATATAGAAGGAGGAATATGGAATGTGGAACATGCAATGTGGAATATAGAATTAGGAATGTGGAATGTTTGGAGGGGGGGGGGGCGTTTACCAAATTGAATTTTAGTGATGGATCAGCCCTGTGAAGATTCTGCGATGTTTATAACATCTGGTGTCTGTGCCTGCTGGATTTGCCCATACAGATTTTTACAACAACTGTTGTTATGTGAGTGTTTGCAAATAGGTTATACTTCACTCAAAAAAAGATGCATTGAAATAGGAAAGGGTGGTAGAGGAGTTTTATAAAGATTAATATTTGAAAGTGTTGCTAGGTAATGTTAATATGATATTGTACATGTCCAAATGTAAATGGTGATTCTCTTTTGGTCAACGGACTTGTGTTATTTTGGGTCTTTCCACCAGGCCTTAACTGCTCACATAATGAAAACTCACATCTTTAGTTTTACCACATAGAATCATGACTTGTTGCCGTGGGGATAAGACCATAGGTTGTGGTCTGTGAATATTGTTTCAGTTATTTTCCTGAGAATGTTTTCCTTAGATATTTACAAATTTTGTTTCTGATTGTTTTCTAATGTGGTTGAAGAAGCTGGCTTCAAGAGAAATTTTAATAAATTATTCTAAAGTATTCATGTTTCATTGAAATTTCTGGGGAATTTGAACTGTTCTTCACCACTCCATAATCATCAACGGCACCTAATTTCCCAACCCTTCTTTCAACTCCTCTTCTTCCTCCTCCTCCGGTCAGTCCCATAATATTTAACAAAAATCAGACAACTTTTCATAACATTGCTTTAAGTGACCATCCTACAGAATCGTCCTGTTCTTGTGTGACATCTTGTGGCTCGTGTAAGAATTGCTGAGACTTGTGGGAGTGGCTATATTTAGGATTAGGCGGAAACATGTCAACACGTGTTGTTGTTTTTTAGCTGTCTACTTTAACTAGTAGTTAGTGAGTTTACCTTCATCATGTAGTAATAGGTAGTTAACGAAATCGTCGGGCCTTTGGAAAACTGACCTCATACTTTGGCGTGCTTTGTAACGTCAACGTGTGCACGCCCCAAGACGAACACTCATTTGAGTTGGTCAATGACAGTTTGAGATTTTCAAAAAGTGGTCTGGTATTTATCTAAGATTCGACGTCGCTAGTTAGCTAGGTGTCCAAGTGAGTTAACTAGCTAAAGAGTTTGCAGGCAAGCTTGGCTCTTCTTCTTAAGTGAGATGATTCTGAGAAAAATATCACCAAGAACATGCAGGGCTTGGCTTTCTCGGGTGAGTATAACTCTGGAGCTGTCGTGGGAAGAAATAAATCATTAGCTTTCGTCTATATATACAGATTTACAAAATTCGAGATGTGCAAGCAGGTAATGCATAATGTTCGATCATATTTACCACCGTCAAGTAGCCTATGTGGTGGCTCAACTTCGTCAAAAGTTGTTTTCGTGAAATCGTCTTATTCCAGGGGGGTGCGTTGCAGCAGGAAGCTTGGTGCTCTTCCGTGCCCGCCCAGCCAGTGCCCCCGCTTGCCCAGACCCTGCAGGGCTACCTGCGGGCCCTGGAGCCCCTTCTGCCGCCCGAGGAGATGGACCACACCAGGAAGATGGTAAAGAGGTTCTCCCAGGAAGGCGGGCTGGGTCCCAATTTGCAGGAAGGTCTGGAGAACCGAGCAAGAAGCAGTAATAACTGGGTGTGTAAGACGAACTAAACGCCCCGTAAAATGTTTGTAGTGTTTTCAACGAGGCAACACTGGCTGTGTTTATAGAGGCTTACAAATATGTGGCAAAAATAATGTAAAACAATATGTGTCTTGATGTGTGTGTGGGGGGGTGTGGGTGTATGTGTGTATGTGATGTGTGTGAATGTGCCGTGTGTGTGTGTGTGTGCTCCTGCAGATAGCAGACTGGTGGGTTCAGTGGGCGTACCTGAAGAGCAGGCAACCTCTGCCCGTGCACTCCAGCCCTGCCATCTCCCTCCCCAAGAGGGACTTCTCAGAGTGGAGGGGCCAGCTGGTGTGAGTTCCTGCACGCCTCTCCTGTTTCAGCTCAGGGCCGGTCGCTGGTGACACACTGTAGGATAAGAAGCCAGGCTTTTGCTGACTACACACACACACACACACACACACACACACACTCAGGAGTCAGTGTTTACATGGCCTGGTTTGTAGATTATTATTTTTTACACATGCACACACACACACGCTCACACTCTCACACACAGAGGTGTATTTATGAACGAGCTGCACCCATTTAGGTTTGCCTCGGGTGTTTTCAGAGAGGTGTGTTGTTCGGTGGGGTGTCAACAGTCTTCGGGACTGAGAGGATTTGAGCCTTGCATGGGCCGTGTCTCAGAAGTCTGTAGTTAATTTATTGTGTCCTCTCTCTTTGTCTGTCTACCTCTCCCCCTTGGTCTCCTCCCCCCTCTCTCTCTCTATCTCTCTCAACACCCCCTACTTTAACTGTCATGGACAAAACCTGGAGCTCTAAAAAAGTAAACATTTTCCTGCTTGCTTTGATCCAGGTTTGCGTCTAAGTTGATCGCAGCCGTGCTGGATTTCAAAGCCAAAGTGAACAAGTGAGTCTCACTCATAGAATTAATATTAATAATGTAAAAACAAAAAAAGGCGGATCAGTGTTTTGAGCCTATGACCTACAAGCCATGTCTCTCACTGCTATTTTGACTCGTTGACCTTTAGCCAAAAATAATTGACTGATGGTTGTTTGTTTTATAAAGGCGGTCTAAATTTAATATAGTGTACTGTACGGTAACCATATATCTGCTATGCCCTCCCCCTCTCTCCCCCTACCCCCCCCCCTCTCTCTCTCTCCTCCTCTCTCTCTCTCTCTCTCTCTCTCTCTCTCTCTCTCTCTCTCTCTCTCTCTCTCTCTCTCTCTCTCTCTCTCTCTCTCTCTCTCTCTCTCTCTCCCCATCTCTCTCTGCCTCCCTCCCTCCCCCCAGTGGTCTGCTGCCAGGGGAGTTCATGCGAGGCCAGCCTCTGTGTATGGAGCTGTTCCCCCTGCTGTTCTCGTCCTGCAGGATCCCAGGTCCTAAACACGACCAGGTGGTGCATCATGGCCACGCTCGCCGCTCCCCCACGCACATCACCGTGGTGCGCAACTACCAGGTGACCCGGCCGGCCTGCAAACAAACACCGAACAGAATCTCCAGGACTGAACAGAATGGAATCAATAGCACAGAACTGAATCAGTAGGATAGAACATAATCAGTCAAAACAGAGCAGAATCAATTGAACGAAACAGAAAACCATCAATAGAAAAGAATGGAATCAATCAACACAACAGAATCAATAGAACACAACCCATAGAACCAATAAAACTGAACAGAGATCTGTATAGTTGGCTGTTAGTTGCATTGCTTCCTCACAACCTCTGTGTGTGCGTGTGTTTGTCTGTGTGTGTGTGTGTGTGTGTGTGTGTGCGCGCGCGCGGGTGTGTGTGCGGGTGCGTGTGTGTGTGTTGTAATGGCATTTTTTGACAGTTACAATATCTATGTTTCTTTAAGTGGTAAAAAGTAAGTTCCTTTGTCATAGACAGTCGAATGTAAGAAATTGAGGCTCTATGGTGTGGTTTACTCTGTAGAAGGGACACTCAGATTGTCTTAAGGTATTTATGGTGTTGTTTTATGATACCTAACTAAGACCCTCTTAGTTAGGTCTGGGGGTTGGGGAGATGGTTATCAGTTGAGCGAGCTGACTTAACCTTTTGGCCAAGGAGATGGCCAAGTCAGACATCCTGTTTGTGTATCATTAACCATCTCCTCATTTAGAGAGGGAGCTGTGACATCAAAGAACTGTGGAACACTTGGTATGGAGTCAAACTGTCACTGAGCAGTGCTGACCAATCATAGAGACCGCTATATTGATGGACCATCGGAAGAACCATTTGTTCTAAGTTTATATAAGGCAGGGTTTTAGGGTTGTTCTTCACCACTCTCGAACGACCTGTAGGTTACATCTGCATGTCTTTCGCTATGACCGGTCCAGAGTACTCTGTTCATTCTTAAGTTGTACAAACTAAATAAATTGTATTGTAACCGCATCTTTTGACTATTCAGATCTACACAGTGCCACTTGAATTCTTCCATTACAGTGTCTGTGTGTGTGTGTGCACGTGTGTGTGTGTGTGCGGGTCCAGTTCTTCCAGCTGGAGGTGTACAACAGCGACGGCTCCAGGATGACGGAGAGCCAGATCCACGGGCAGCTGCTCAGGATCCGGGCCCAGTCCTGGAAGACCGACAAGGAGCCGCTGGGAATCCTGACCAGCGAGCACAGACACACCTGGGGCCAGGCATACACACGGCTTCTAAGAGGTGGGCTGGAGACACACACACACACTCACATCACTCACAGAAGAAGATCTTTAGGCATCAGATCCAGGCTGTGTAAGGATTCTTAGTTAAGGAATTGATCGTAACACATTTGTATCCTCTGTTTAAGTCTTAATCTTTGCATTCTGCCTTTCTCTCTCCCCCCTCTCTCCCTCCTTTCCCCCTCTCTCTCCCCTCTCTGTGACTCAGAAAAGCTGAATAAGGAGTCTGTGCGAGTGATTGAGAAGGGACTCTTCACCCTGTGTCTAGACTCTCCTGTCATGAGGATATCAGATGAGAAGTATGCCCTCGTCAGCACATTTCTCTCTCTCCTCCACCCTACTTAGGCCTCTATTTTTGTATAGCTGTTCCACTCAGGGCTTAACGTTGGGGGAATATGTGTGCCTTATAGACACACGGTAAAAAGGTAAAGGTGTTGTGTGAATGATGTGTCACGCAGGTTTGATCATCTCCATGCAGGTACTCCAGTCGCATGGCCGCCCAAATCCTGCATGGGGGCGGGACCTACTCCAACAGTGGAAACCGCTGGTTCGACAAAACGCTACAGGTGGGTGGAGCTGTGAGATGCTGCTTAGCGCTGAAACAACATGTCCACTGAATGGTTGAGAGTCTGTAGGCTGTTTGGTAACTCTCCATCCCTTTTCCTCCCCTCCAACCCTCGTCTCTGTCTTTCACTCTCTCCCCTCACCCTCTCCTCTCTCTCCCCTCACCCTCTCCTCTCTTTCCCCTCACCCTCTCCTCTCTCTCCCCTCACCCTCTCCTCTCTCTCCCCTCTCTCTCTCCTCTTTCTTCCCTCACCCTCTCCTCTCTCTCCCCTCACCCTCTCCTCTCTCCCCTCTCTCTCTTCTCTCTCCACTCCCCTCCCTCCCGCTCTCTCCCCTCACCCTCTCCTCTCTCTCCCCTCACCCTCTCCTCTCTCTCCACTCCCCTCCCTCCCGCTCTCTCCCCTCACCCTCTCCTCTCACTCTCACTCTCCTTCTGTTTCCTCTCTCCCTCCCCCCTCCCCCTCAGTTCGTGGTGGGTGAGGATGGTTCCTGGGGGCTTCTGTATGAGCAGGCCACAGCTGAAGGTCCACCAATATCCACCCTCTTGGACCACATCCTGCAGTACTGGTAGGACAACAGGGTGGTGCTCAGCAAGGGAGAGGGTGGTATTCAGCAGGGAGAGGGTCGTGTTCAGCAGGGAGAGGGTGATGTTCAGCAGGGAGAGGGTGGTGTTCAGCAGGGAGAGGGTGGTGTTCAGCAGGGAGAGGGTGGTGTTCAGCAGCTAGAGGGTGGTGTTCAGCAGGGAGAGGGTGGTGTTCAGCAGGGAGAGGGTGGTGTTCAGCAGGGAGAGGGTGGTGTTCAGCAGCTAGAGGGTGGTGTTCAGCAGGGAGAGGGTGGTGTTCAGAAGGGAGAGGGTGGTGTTCAGCAGCTAGAGGGTGGTGTTCAGCAGGGAGAGGGTGGTGTTCAGCAGGGAGAGGGTGGTGTTCAGCAGGGAGGGTGGTGTTCAGCAGGGAGAGGGTGGTGTTGAGTCTCTCCTCTGTCAGTCAGAAGCCCGACCCGAAGAGAGCTCCGCTGGTACCGCTGCCCATGCCCAGGAAACTCTACTTCTCCATCGACCGCGACATCAAGAGAGACATAGAGCACGCCAAGCAGAACCTGGATATGTGAGCGTTTCTACACACACACACACATACGCACACACATATATACACACACATACTCACACACACATACTCACACACACATTCTCACACACACACTTACTTAGCCTGCTAATATAAAGTCTTTAACCGAAGGGATTAGTTAAGTGCATAGTGCACACATACTTTGACACCCTAAGTTCTAAGTTTGACACCCTAAGTTCTAAGTTTGACACCCTAAGTTCTAAGGAGAAGGTATTATCCGTTATCCAGGCAGACTGTGTGTTTACTTATGATGAAGTCCTACATACCATCCTGCCAAAGGGAAAGGGAAGTGTAAACATGATTATCTGGCCCGTGTGGCTGTAACCTTGACAAAACACACTCAGCATAATGCTCTCGTTGGCTTTGCTGTCCCCTTGACCTCCTCTGGCTATTTTAAGAGGGTGCTGTAATGCTAACGTACCGTGTAGCTCTGTGGCGTGAGGGCCGCCCCCCAGTGGCCAAAAGATGCAATAACACAAATCTGAAATTCTTTGTTGTTGATCGCTTGGATCATTCTATACAGAGACTGTTGAGCTCTTTGGTTTATTAGATTGTGGGAAATCTTCTTAATATCAGTCAAATGTAACTTTTATTTTTTTTATTTTTTTGGTGGGGGCATTTTTCATGCTTAATTGGACAGATTGTACATGAATTGAGACAGGAAAAAAGAGAGAGAGAGACAGGGAGACAAGGGCGAAGGATGGGTTCAAACCCGATGCAGTGAGGCCTCAGCCTTCATGGTACGCCCACTTATCCTGCAAGCTACCGAAGAGCCCGTAACTTTCTAACCCTCTGTTACATTTACATTTAGTCATTTAGCAGACGCTCTTATGCAGAGCGACTTACAGTAAGTACAGGGACATTCCCCCGAGGCAAGTAAGGTGAAGTGCCTTGCCCAAGGACACAACGTCAGTTGGCATGACCGGGAATCGAACTGGCAACCTTCGGATTACTAGCCCGATTCCCTCACCGCTCAGCCACCTGACTCCCTCTCTGTTCTACCTGTGTGTCCCTACAGCCTGATCAACGACCTGGATATAAACTGCTTCAACTTCCAGCGGTTTGGGAAGGAGCTGCCTAAACGACACAATCTCAGTCCCAACTCCTTCATCCAGGCTGCGGTTCAGTTGGCCTACTACAGGTCAGCTCCTCACACCAGACCCCCTCTCCATAGAGACACAACACACAATAAGAATTTGTTCTGTGTGCCGAATATTCCTTATAAACACTTTGATTTAGATTTTACGTGTAAGAAACATCTGGACGACTTCAATAAGTAAAAAAATTAATGCAAATGTTTTGCTAACGCTTTTGCCGATGACGTGTTTGTAATTCCTCATGTTCCTTTTCATCCTTTTTCGCGTGTGTACTTCCTGGGTCAGAGTTCACCGTGAGGTGTGCCCCTCCTGTGACATGGCCTCCCAGCGCATGTTCAGGGGCGGACGCACCGACTACATCCGCTCCCCGACCAATCAGACGCTCCGCTTTGTGATGGCCTTCGACGACCCAGTCGTGTCGGTGAGAGAACCTTCTAGATGGTTTCTAAAGAGAGAGAGAGAGAGAGGAAAGTTAAGTGTTAAACTTCTGTATCCGGGGCCAGTTGGTGTTGTGACGTGTGTTGTCCGTGTTTCAGATGGAAGCCAAGCGGGAACTCTTAAGAGAAGCTGTCGAGGCCTACAGTGCTCTCACTGACCAGGTAACCGTCAGTTAAGTTAAAAAATAACAGAAACTTGTTTCCTGTCACTCCAATTTGTATATTTTTCATTTGATCCACACCCTCTTTGTTTCACTTTTATCAATACACCTTAATTTATTTTAATTTATTTTTTTTATTTTTTTCAGGCACTCAGAGGGCAGGCCATCGACCGCCACCTGCTGGGCCTGAAGCTGCAGGCCATAGAGGAGGGACTGAGCGTGCCCAGACTGTTCATGGACACGGCCTACGGCCTGGCCACACACTGGAAACTCAGGACAGGACAGGTACGACTCTACACACCTGGCACAGGTACCTGTACACTACACACCTGGCACAGGTACCTGTACACTACACACCTGGCACAGGTTCCTGTACACTACACACCTGGCACAGGTACCTGTACACTACACACCTGGCACAGGTACCTGTACACTACACACCTGGCACAGGTTCCTGTACACTACACACCTGGCACAGGTACCTGTACACTACACACCTGGCACAGGTACCTGTACACTACACACCTGGCACAGGTACCTGTACACTACACACAACACACCCTGGGACAGATACGGCACCACACACCCTCTTTGTTTGGGTGTAGACCATCCAACTGATGAATAAACCAGACTTTGATCAGACGTAACCTCCCGTGTAGGTGCCGTCCAACACAGACAGCGTGATGTGTTTCGGCCCCCTGGTCCCCGACGGATACGCTGTGTGCTACAACCCCCAGCAGGACCACGTGCACTTCTCCATAACGGCCTTCAACTGCTGTGAGGAGACTCATGCTGAAACGCTGGCCCTCACCCTGAAGAGCGCCCTCTGTGACCTCCAGGAGTTACTGCAGCCCGGCGTGTAGCGTGGGACCTCGGCCCTACTGCTGGAGGCATGCTCTCTTGCGGGGCTTCACTCTGGAAAAAAAATAATAAAAAATGATTCAGCTTGTCAACGAGCTGATTTAGAGCATTGTGTGTGCTGGATAAGGGTTGGAGCGTGGACCTACAGGAAGGTCAGCCAGCCCTGTTGTAGAGGTTACAAGGGAAATGCCTGTTATCGCCTTGTATTTGCGGTGCTAATGTTTGGATAACTGATTGATCTGAACTGTTTGCTGCGCTCTGTTGGCTAACCTGCTGCTATGACAAGCTGCTGTTTGCCATAGATAACTGTTTTGAGAGGAAATAAAAGAGACACAACACTTAGCTGTGCAATTGTTACAAGCACACTGCTAATATCTAACAAACTCCTTCAGCCCATGTCGGACAGTATCTGTGAATGTACTCCTAAAAGAGTCTGTTCAGTACCAGCCACGGTGGTGTTTTAGAGAGGGGGGGGTGAGGTGGCCAGGTGTGTTAAGTGTGTTTGTATTCCTGGTACCTTTGAACCACAAAGCCACCTCAGCACCACAATTCAGCCTCTGGGTTGTTAAGTAAAAGATTTGCTGAGAGGTTTTCGGGTTGTGGATAATAATCACTTGCTTGTGTCGTGTCATGGGCCTCTTGTGTTAAGCGTTTCAGTGTGTCCTAATTTTGCGTTGTGTTGGATGAGTTTCTTGAAACCTTTAGTTACCCTGTAAAGGACCAAATCTCTTTATTGGCAAAAAAAAAAGCACAAGCTTGCCTCAGCTCTGCATATGAATCTATTCTTGTTATTACCTCTGTATCATAATTGCCAATAAATATATTGCGATATTCTTAAAGAAATATTGGGCTGAAATGTTTTTTGATGAGAGGTTTATGGATTATATACATTTTCTGCAACATCCTCGCATCTTTAGTTCCTCAAAATTAAATGTAGTTCAGTACGTTCCGAATCTTCGACGAACCGTCTTCGAAACAGGAAATGACTTCACGCGTCCTGCACCAGAACCGGAACAAACACACCAAAGACATCTTTAGAAAACGAAATGCGCCAGCTGTTAGTATATAGGTAGTCTGTCCAGGAACTGAAAACTGGCAGTGCGTCCTGAATCAACAGGATTTAAAAAGGGATTTTATTTACTTTTAAGGAATTGACTATATGTTTTTAAAATTGCATGCGATATAACACGTGTAGCATTTCAAGCTGCTATATTTTAATTTGAGAATTTTCGCATATTTAATTTTTATATTCTCTATTATTATATTTTGTAATTTGTCTAAAATGAAGTCGACCTCCGTTGTCTCAACCCGGAGGTGCGGGGCCGCCAGGTTGTTGTGGCCGGTCTTTGGTGCGTGTCTTGTGGCTGCAGTCATCGGATACAAGCCGGTGGTGATAGTCCATGGGTTGTTCGATAGCCCCGGCGCATTCGTCAATTTAATGCGTTTTATAAACCAGGTGAGTGTAGGCTATATTGAGACGGCGCACTTTCTGTGTCAGATCTAGGTTTGTATGTTGAGATATATATTGCATTTCTCTTAGCAACAATGATCTGTACACAATGTCCTTTTACGGGACATATGAGCGTTCACTTGATACACGCCGAGATTTACAAAAGAGGAAGAGGCTATTGCATTGCAATAAATACTGAGAATTGTCTTGTATAACATGATGGAAATGGATATAACTGGTAGTGGTGATACAGCGTTTTAATGTTGCTGTGAAACGAAAGAAACTGAATACGGCAGCGAGACGTTCTCATCGTGATGGTCGTTAGATCTTCAAGCTGTTTCCCACGATTGGTTATCTGTCTTCTGTTACCGGGCTAGGCAGACTCTGCTTTGCAAGGCACACATACATTTTATGAGACTTTTATAACGAATAACTTGGTTTATCAGTACACATAACTTTTTACACTGGTATTTAACTCACTTTTGGTTATGTAATTCCAACTATTTCACAAACGGTTGTTGTATCACTATACTTTCCCCTGAGTGTTTTATTAAAAAGGACCACCTCTCCCCCTCTCCCTCAGTCTCACCCAGGAACCAATGTATCGGTCATTGACTTGTACGACCACAGTGCCAGCCTCCAGCCATTGTGGACCCAGGTAGAAGGGTTCAAAGCTGCCATCTATCCCATCTTAAAGAATGCAGAAGAGGGTGTCCATTTCATATGCTACTCTCAAGGTAGGCTATAAGAGTGTGTGTGTGTGTGTGTGAATATGCGTGTGCATATGAGTGTCACAGACGGAAAAGGACATTTCCCAATTTACCTTTGTAGAACAGTTCTCAAAGTAAAGATACCAAAGATTTTCTTCTCAGAAAAACCCCTGTGGTTTCCTACTCGTAGCTGTGCTGCAGCTGCACATAGTTTCATTTCTGTGGAGAGGATTGTTACAGTTGGACTGAACCTTCGTGTGTGTGTGACTCATTCTGTCCCTGTTGCAGGTGGGCTGATATGCAGAGGGATTCTATCCACTCTTCCCAACCATAACGTCCACTCCTTCATCTCTTTGTCCTCTCCGCAGGCAGGCCAGTATGGAGGTCAGTTTTAGTGGAGTACATTTGAGCGTTTATGTTCCCCAATAATGAACTGAATGTGGTTTATACCATTTTATAGACAGCTATACCGCTCTGGCCGCCATTTACGTTTTCCATTTTAAACAATTAGCAGACGCTTTCATCCTAAGCGACATTCAAACAGGAAGTTTCACCTGAAAGTTACATATTTCAAGTTCTCTGTGTATGTGTGTGTTTTTTTAGACACAGACTACCTGAAGTACATCTTCCCTCAGTTTGTCAAGTCCAACTTGTTCCACCTCTGCTACACGTCGGTGGGGCAGCGAATATCCATCTGCAACTATTGGAAAGGTCAGTCATTCAGTTCTGTCTTACAGTGTATTTATTCAGCCAGGGACGTAGATCTCATTATACATAGGGCATGTCCCACTCACTTTATGAAAACGGCAAATCTGTCCCCCCCACTTTCGATAAAGAAGATCATATATAACCACTCAGCAAACTCTTTTATCCAAAGCGTAACAAAAATATGTACAAATAGTGGATGTAGAAAGTGCAGCAGAAAAGGAGGCACCGAACGAGGCTCTTCTGATCCCTGATTTTCTAGGACCTAGACCACATGTAACAGGAGAGATAAACTTCCTGAATGTTCACAGTTCTTGTTGTCTCCCCCAGATCCTCACCACAGTGATTTATATGTGAACACCAGCGACTATCTGGCCCTGTTGAACGGAGAGAGAGCACATTCCAATTCAACAGGTTAGCAGTACATCTCACGCCAAACATATCTATATAACACTGTGGTATGTGTGTACCATCCAAAGGGGGATTTGAATCTGCAATCTCTTGATCTGCTGTCAAATGCTCTAACCACTAAGCTACACCCTTCCCCATTCTTCTCGTCCACAGCGTGGAAGAAGAACTTCCTGCAGATCAAGAAGCTGGTCCTGATTGGTGGGCCAGACGATGGTGTCATCACACCGTGGCAGTCGAGGTGAGCTGTACTTCCTGTTCTAAACAGGAAGACGTGTGTTTTTTGACTCATTCCAACCTTGCCCTTGAGTCGCTGTTCTGGGCTGGCATGTGCGAATGATAATCTATTCTACACAAAAGGATTAAGACAAGATTTTTCAAATTTTATAATAATCTTCTGTTATTGCCTTCTGCAGTCAGTTTGGTTTCTATGACGACAATGAGACGGTTGTGGAAATGAAGAATCAAGATGTGAGTATGAGTTATGGCCTTTGACCCAGCTGTGTCATGTGACCCTACACAGCAGGAAGGTCACATATTCCAGTTAGCTTTATTGAGAATATGTATGATATTAAAGTGATTAAAGTGTTTGCTAAATGAATAAAAATGTAAATGTTTTCTTGAACTGTCAGTTTGACTCTGCTGTGTTTGCAGGTGTATCTGAGTGACATGTTTGGACTGAAGACCCTGAACGCTCGTGGAGATCTGTACCTGTGCTCCATGGCAGATGTGGAACACGTCATGTGGCATTCTAACCAGACCGTTTACGACTACTGCATCGACAAGTGGCTCATCTAGAGCAGAGATCTTTGCACAAACACACACACACACATGTTAAACCTCAGTGTGATGCATGCTCGCGTTACCACTGTGTGTGAAACTCTCGTCTGCACTAAATTGTGAAATTGCTCATCACATTTTTCAAATGTTTCCATGTTCAGTTTACCATGCCATTCTGGAACCGCATAGTCGTACACTTTTACATGTGTATCCATGTGTGTGTTTGTTACCTCAGAAAACAGGACAACACAACAGTGCCTGAGATACATCCTGTACGTTTTCTGTTGTTGGTGTTTTTAACCGGAGCAAATTTTTCCCTCTGGTTTTTTTAAAAACGTTTATTTTATGTCTTGTCAGGATGTGATCACGTTTGTTTTAACGTTTTTCCTAGAACTTCAGAACCCGAGAACCGCTTCAGTGGAATCATGCCTTTTATGTTTAGAAGGTTTCCTACATGTCTCAGTGTTTCATTGTATTTTCCAAACCAAAGTGCTATGGAACAGTGACAGAGCTAAAAACAGGATGTGAATAAGTGAGGAAGAAAACTAATTTAAAAAGGGAATGTTTAAAAGAGGGATGTATGGAGATGGGTAAAGATTAGCAGTGCTATATTAGCATGTATGTGTCCACAGAGTATGTTGTGTGCAATGTACCTCTCCTTGCATTTTAGATATCTCAGGCATTGGTTCAAACCTATTGTCTATGTATCATATTACAGATTTGCATGTTTATTTTTTACATTTTGGATGGAAAACGGGATTGTGTAAACTCAGTACAAAGACCTGGTTACATTGCACAATACAGTTAGGTTAGAACCAGCAGATAAGCATCAGGATTTGAGAGATGTAAGGGAAATGTTATACCTTGTATATCTGCTTTGTATCTATGGTGAACTTTGCAGTATTATGTGTGTGCGTTTTAATATGGTTTAATCTTCTTCTTGGATTCTGTGAGCATTTATGTAATATTGTTATATATTTAGGGAATTGCTAAAGGGATTTCCTCGTTTGATGTGTACATTTCTTATAGAAAACGTTTAACATACCTATTCATTATTTAACGGATATGTGCTCCTATCATATTGACTCAGTCAATTTACCAATGTGCTTTACAGTTTCTACAGTTTCAATAGCGTTTTAAGTAAGAACAAAGTTGCAATTGGGAAGTTAGCAACAATAAAACAAAAATACAATTTGACATTTGTTTGGCATTTTTGTGATAAAAATGAGCATACATCGCATACAAATGTATACATTTCTAAATTTCTCGTTTATATTACCGTAATACTTTGGTGGAACTACAATTCCCAAAAAGCTCTTTCAATCGGATGTAACTGTCACACTTCCGGCTCACTGCATATCGGCATGAGGCGCCCTGAAAAGGCCCTTTTCCGTCTCTGAGAAGTGTGGTGCAGAACGGCAGACACAAGTGAGTGAAAAAATTATCGTATTGTTGATTTAATGTTCGTGAAAATGCTCGTTGTTGGCCATAATGTTGTGTTTGGTTGTGTAGATGGTTACGAATCGACAAAAGATATTGTTTATGCAGCCAAAGTCTGTTAAAAAAAGCAACTAAACGTCAACGAGAACGTATTTGGGAGTCTGTGCCTGGCTAGCACATGTCATGTTAAGCTAAAGATGTTAACGTTTGCGTATGCTTCGGATTTTAAATCTCCCTTTCCACCAAACCATTAATGTGATATATTACATGCATAGTGATTGATTTTGCCGTAAATCGGGTTATTGCCAATTGTAATTGTAATAGCCGTTGATTAGTGGAAGCTAATGTTAGCTAGCCTACACGCGTACCCGGTTGAACAGATTCAGGCTTTTATTTGGGCCTAACGGTAAGTGCCTGCTAACGGCATTCATACGTTAAAGTTTGCATTTGTACAGCCCTAGATAACGCGTTATGTTCTGATTATTAACCCTTTCTGTGGTATGTTTAACCTTAGTAGGTAGGTAGTTAATTGGACTTGTCAACTATCCATCTAGCTAAATGAAATGGCGAGCTAACTACCCCATACTAAACACGTCCACAGACATGCTACTTGTCAAACAATTGCTATGCTTGGCTACCCGTCAGGAAGAAGAGACTTCAGAAAGTGAATGAAAACATTTCAAACGTTAACGGTGTTTGCTTTAGCATTTCTTACATTTCTGTTCCCTCCCAGAATGACTGAGTCCTGGGAGACTGCCCCGGCAGTTGCCGAGAGCCCTGAAATTAAGCTCTTCGGGAAATGGAGCACCGATGATGTCCAGATCAACGACATCTCCCTGCAGGTACGGGAATACTTTCTGTACGCGCACCTTATTCACAACATAATAAAATATAAATATATTTCCGCTACTAACAGATATGATTTGTGTGTGTGTAAGCGAGGCTAGAGTCACGGCTGGACAGATCCTCGTTGTCCTGGTGTGCTAGAGTGCTCGCAGATAAAACGTCTTTGCTTATTCATTGGCTGTAGTCTCTTGTGGCCCAGCCAATCACCAGCTCAGAGACAGTTCAATATTTGTATAAAAAATAATCTGCAGAACTAATTGAAATTGCATCTAAATATATTCCCTTGTTGATGAAACCGTTTCCATATCCTCCAGGATTACATTGCAGTGAAGGAGAAGTATGCCAAGTACCTCCCTCACTCAGGGGGGCGCTACGCCGCCAAGCGCTTCCGCAAGGCCCAGTGCCCCATCGTGGAGCGTCTCACCAACTCCATGATGATGCACGGACGCAACAACGGCAAGAAGCTGATGACAGTGCGCATCGTCAAGCACGCCTTCGAGATCATCCACCTGCTGACTGGAGAGGTGAGGAAGCTGACGCTTTCTCTTGTTTTGCTTTCTGTCCCTCCAGGCCAGAGGGGGGAACATAATTCCTAAGGAGAGGATCAAAGGGCTCTCACCCACGATAGTGTTTTTAAAGAAGGAACATTGGTGCTTATCTAAAATAATTGTACATTTTTCCTTGGATTAGGGGATCGTCAAAGCCCCACACAAAGCTGTATTCATTGACCACATGCTTTTATCCAAAGCGATGAACAAATACCACACGCCTTCCCAGTTGACCTCCTCTCCCTCCCCTTTCCCAGAATCCCCTGCAGGTGCTGGTCAACGCCATCATCAACAGCGGCCCCCGTGAGGACTCCACCCGTATCGGCCGCGCCGGTACCGTCAGGAGGCAGGCCGTGGACGTGTCCCCGCTGCGTAGAGTCAACCAGGTAACGCCTGCCCCCCCACCTGCCCCCCACCTGCCCTCCCTAGGGGGCAGGACAATCCGTCACAGCAAGCTGTAGTGGGGTTAAATGAGACCTGTTTAGTGACCTTCAGTCTTGGGACTTGGTGCTGTATTGTACTGTGTTTCACCGGTCATGATGGGGTTAAGTCTGACCATGACTAATCGGTGCCTTTGGTCAAATTGAGAAATGCATGTTCATGTCGATACATATTGTGTGTGAGTATGCAGTGGTATCGTACATTCCTGTGTGCGCGAGGCTAGAGTCACGGCTGGACAGATCCTCGTTGTCCTGCTGTGCTAGAGTGCTCGCAGAGAAAACGTCTTTGCTTATTCATTGGCTGTAGTCTCTCCCGTGGCCCAGCCAATCACCAACTCAGACACATTCAACATGTTCTGTGAATGATTTTCATTCTGATTCTAGATCTCTTATGTTCCATTTAGAATTCTACAGTCAACCTTCTGTGATCATTGTAGTTGTGATTCTAGAGCTCTAGTTGTGTTCTGTTAGAACCCCAGAGAGTCTGAAGGTTCCTGCCTCACCTCTGTTCCCTTCCTGCCTCAGGCCATCTGGCTGCTGTGTACGGGAGCGAGAGAGGCGGCTTTCAGGAACATCAAGACCATCGCTGAGTGCCTGGCTGATGAGCTGATCAACGCCGCTAAGGTGAGAGCTGGGGGGAGCTCGGTGGTTAGAGCGTTGAGCTGCCCATCAAGAGGTCACAGGTTCAGAGTACCCGTGTACTGCATGTGGCTTTGGATAAAAACACATTCGATTTGCTTTGGATACAATTTATAAATGTAGTAACTTGGGAGAAATGTGATTAGTCTTTTAAAATCTGTGCCTGTGAAGTCTTTGTGTAAAATGTTAAAATTCGAATGTTTGTTTTCATCTACAGGGTTCATCCAACTCTTACGCCATCAAGAAGAAGGATGAGCTGGAGAGAGTGGCCAAGTCCAACCGTTAAAAATGTTTGTTGCTTTCTAAAAAAAAAACGAAATAAATTTGAAGAAACCTCATTTTGGTTCTCATCCATTTTTCATCACCAGGACGACCGTGGCTTTATTCCTCTGCTTCAAAGTGTTAACATGTATACAAAGGCTTTACTAAAGCATACAAATGGCATATACATTTTTGATTTGTGCCTTTCACACTTAATGATGGTTTCTGTCATAGGGCTTTATACTAAGATGAGTCTTACAAAAAGCATTTGTGCAGAACAGTGGTTAGGATACATTTGGATTTTAGCAGAATGGCTATGAGGATATTTATTGACCGATCAAAAACACAAGATCTCATTCTGACATCCTAGACAACCATTATCAAGAGTGTTGGGTTTCCTGTTTAGACTACACCAGTTAACATGAGTGGTTATTTTCCTGTGATAAGGGAGTTTGGAAAGGCTTGTACCATGAATACAAAGGTTGAGAACTTGAGAAAGATCTTCTGTGGAATATGATTATACATCGACTCTGGGCTGCACCTTCTAAAACACGCCACTAGACTGCACCGGTGTCCACTAAAGAACCTTCCTGCGAGGAGAACGTGGAACGCCCACCATAAGACAAAATGTCCACTCTTCTGTTCGTGTTGAGTCCCCGGTGTGTAAGATGGGAAGCTGTAGCAAGTGACTCGTCGGGGTTCTGTGGGTCAGAAGTGTGGCTTCCGGTTGATGAGCAGGCAGAAGGAGGACAGAGATGCGCCCAGCTTGGAGGCTTCGCTGCAGGCGGTGGGGAGCAGCGTGTAGTCTGTCAGCTTCTGGAAGGCCTGGAGGAAGAAGAGCCAGATCGGGGGAATAGGTTTGTTTTCAAAAGGGAGGGTGGGACAGCATTTTAAAGCTGTTGGATATAACAGTTTCTCCCTCCAGACTCACTGGGGCGCTGTCGGGACACTCGTCAGGGGGCCGGTGGAGGAGGAAGTCCTGTTTGGACGGACCACGGACGTACACGCAGTTAGCAGCGGCATCCTCTGGGACGGTCAGAACCTCGTAGTGGTGATCGGTCAGCTGCTCCATCATCTACACACACACACACACATATAGGTTTACACACGCCCACTCACAGACATACATATTACACACACACACAGAAGATAGGGAGGGCAAACACGAGGCCAGACGACAGCAGGGGCCAGTGTGCAGATCCCATTATGCTCCAGGATCCCCCAGAGACAGTGGAGATGGAACTCAGCCAATCACCTCCGAGGGGCGATCACCGACCTCACAGGCTAATGCTACTCTAATGAGCCTTCACACGCTAACCAGAGCCTTCACAAGCTAACCAGAGCCTTCACACGCTAACCAGAGCCTTCACACGCTAACCAGAGCCTTCACACGCTAACCAGAGCCTTCACACGCTAACCAGAGCCTTCACACGCTAACCAGAGCCTTCACACGCTAACCAGAGCCTTCACACGCTAACCAGAGCCTTCACACGCTAACCAGAGCCTTCATACGCTAACCAGAGCCTTCACACGCTAACCAGAGCCTTTACTGGCCCTGCTTCACCACGGATGCTTCCGTCTCGTGTGTGTCAGAACAGAGATGGGATGTGGGGTAAGTGGGAGTTGAGATTGTTTTTTTCCGTTAAATATTAAATAATTAAATATAGATGGTTCTTGGACTCTTAACTCCGACTTAACTGCTAAAATACTGTTGGAACATTGATCTGTAGATACAAACTCACATATACACAGACACAAGCGCACACACACACACTCACGTGCAAGGTCTTCTTGGCCCCGTTAGAGTTGCTGATGATGATGGTGTCCGGTCCTCCCATGGAACAGATGTTCTTAAGGCGAGATCCTCCACACACGGGTACGGTCGACACCGCAAAGTCCTGCAGGCCCAACGACACAGACAGCAGTTAGCTCTGCACACGGCCAACACACCCATCACCTCCGCATGTACAGACCCAACGACACAGACAGCAGTTAGCTCTGCACACGGCCAACACACCCATCAACTCCGCATGTGGAACACTCACAGTTCATTCACTTAAAAAGCTGTTTAATTTAGCACAAGCTTTTATAATAATAAATCTGTTTAATTTAGCGGTTCACTTTTATCCAACGGTAACATCCACTGGGGGATTTGACCCTACGACCTCTAGCTCTGCAGTCAGATGCTCTAGAAATAAGCTAAACCTAACCCAATCATCCAAAGGGATGTATAAATACTAGGTTCTGAAAGAGCAGCAGATTATCAGGTGTGCAGAAGTGCATGGTTTAAACACGGTTCCACAGAGTCAAGGAACAGTCTGCATCCGAGTGGGTCATCATGTAAGCAGCAGCAATGGCCGTTAAAGTGGAGTCGGAAATACCACGTCACCATGTGTTCTATACAAACCACAAGCAAAACATAAACAGTACTTTGCAGCACAAGCAGACAGACAGCCTCTGGAGTGTTTTACATGCCACACCTAGCGTCACATGATCCCTCAACCCAGGAAGTACAGGTCCAGACCGGCAGTTGTTGGAGAGGGTAACCGGACGGACGACAAACGTTTACACAGAAATCCGGCTCCTCTCTTTCCTTTACTCCTTCACTCGCTTATCTTCTGGATATCATACCGACCGACCTACATCTGAACTGTGCCAACACACACACAGGCTCTCACACACACACACACAGGCTCTCACACACACACACAGACTCTCACACACACACAGGCTCTCACACACAAGCTTATACACACACAGGCTCACACACACGTCTCCTACCATGCCGTCCTCCTCCCCTGATGCAGGGTGGAGGTGGTTCCTCCCCTGATACAGGGTGGAGGTGGTTCCTCCCCTGATACAAGGTGGAGGTGGTTCCTCCCCTGATACAGGAGGTGGTTCCTACCTTGAAGGTGTCAGCCAGCACCTCGGCCCCGCGATGGTTGGTGTGGGAGGAGATCCCCACGAAGAACTCTCTGCCGGTGAAGAGCACATCGCTGCCCTCCAGCGTGGCCCCCGCAGAGCCCCCCTCCTCCGCCCCCATCTCCACCACACTCAGGTTCAGCTCCGACACCACCCGCCTCACCGCCTCCGCCTGGTGGGGGGGAGGAGATCAAACTGAATCCATGTTCCTGGTCTGTGCGTGTGTGTCTCACTGTGTGTGTGTTCCTCACTTTGGATGTGTGTTTAACTCAGTGTGTGTGTGTGTACCTCACTTTGGATGTGTGTTTAACTCAGTGTGTGTGTGTGTACCTCACTTTGGATGTGTGTGTACCTCACTTTGGATGTGTGTTTAACTCAGTGTGTGTGTGTGTGTACCTCACTTTGGATGTGTGTTTAACTCAGTGTGTGTGTGTGTGTACCTCACTTTGGATGTGTGTTTAACTCAGTGTGTGTGTGTGTGTGTGTACCTCACTTTGGATGTGTGTTTAACTCACTGTGTGTGTGTGTGTACCTCACTTTGGATGTGTGTTTAACTCACTGTGTGTGTGTGTGTGTGTGTGTACCTCGCTGCGTCGCTGCTGTCTGAAGGGCCTGGTGATGAGTGCCGTGTCTCCCTGCACCACGGCCAGGTCCTCCACCCTCCAGCTCTCCGGCAGCTCCGGGTCAGGGGGGATCACGATCAGCTGAAGCCCCATCTTCTGCCTCAGCGCCCCCGTCAGCACGCCAAACTGCCGCTGGGCCTTGGCCAGATCCACGCCGCTCTCCCCGCCCTCCCACGCCCTCCCGAAGGTCTCGGGGATGCCCCGCACCACGGCGTGGGTGAAGCGTCCGTAAGGACACATACCCGCCATGATGTCTGTGTGTGGGGGTGTTTTTGAGTGTGTGTGTGTCCGTCTGTCTGTGTGTTTGTGTGTGTGTGGGAGGGAGTGGGTGTCGTTGGCAAGCGGTCGTGGGTGTGGGGGTGTCCTCAGGCTGTTGAGAAAAGATCTGGGAAACCAGCTGTGCCCGACACTCACGCAGTCACACCAAACAGCAAATCTGTAGTATGTGAACTATTCAGAACGAGACAGAGAATCCCTACTCCAGTTCCACTCCAGTGCTTTTTCAAACTTCAGTCTCTGCTCTCGGTACCCCGTGTTTTCGAGACGCGGAGCTACACCTAGTAGTCCCTGGAAGACAGCAAGAGAACGATGGGCAAATTTGTTTAGGGTTGTTATAGCTGAAAGGAATGGTTCTTGTCTGTGAATGTGCAATCAGTCGTTGTGACTGAGGTCAGCGATCTCCCGGATTCAGCTCCACTGCACAGATGTCACAGAAGCATAAGATGTTTACGTTTTAGCCTTTGGAACGAGATCGAAGGGATAGTCATCATTAACTATCGGTCTACGTCAGCCTACATTGAATTATTCATGAAATAGTTTCAGAGTTTTTCAACCAGTACACACTTGCTGTTGAGGTAGGCTACACTGGCGGATCTATAAAAGATAATTTTATTAAGTTGCTACATATTCGCATGTGCGAAATACATCCGCTCCCAATCATCTTATTCTAATCATTCTAATCTTTCTATGATGAACCGCAGCTGTAGTCTGGAAATACTCTGCGTCGATTTCACCCCAAACATCCACAACTGTGCAAGGTACGTTTCTAAAGAATAACTTAATTTTTTTAAACACTTTTCCCAAATTGCTTCAACAAGTTTTGTGATTTGCACTTGATTACTTCAGTCGCATGAATTAAATCTTAAACGGAGTCAATCGTTCAGCAGATCCAAAGTGCAGCCTATTCAGCAAATGTGACGAGTACGACTACGACAATTGCCTAGCTGTCTGTACTTTTTAGAAGTGCTATTGCTATTTAAACAAGACTAAATAAACAAGTTATTTCCAAATCCTAATTTAATCCTAAACCCTAGACATCTTGTTTAGAGGAGATCGTCATTACCTCTTTTCCTGGCGTCTTTCTAGTCAGAGTTGTTCCTCTCTTCTTCCTCCTCACACAATATCTCCCGTTATTTCTCCTCTGTTTTTCTCTCACCCGGCGCCCTCCTCACCCTTTCATCCCTAACTTCCCCTCCCCATCCCCCACACGTCCGCCCTGTCCGGATCCTCATTCTCCCTCATTCTCCCTCCCTCACGCTCCCTCTTTCTCTCTAAAAGGGAATTGCACTCACCGACTGAACAAATAGCTCGATCGCGGGTAGTCAATTCACCAACGACATTGGTTCCTTACCTGAACATTTAGTTGAAAGGCGATTTGCCCAGGAACAATCGATGTGTCCTTTCCAGACTTCGAGGTCACTGGCTGATAAGCTTCAAGCGGTCCTATAAACATTTAGGGTATTCTCATACCCCCCCCCCCCTCTCAACTATTGTTTTCAAGCGTGCCACACCCCCACATCTCGCTCGCGTGCTGCGCGGTAGGCCTATACACCCTTGGAATCAATCACAGTATGTTGACTCGAGGTGTTAAAACAAAGGTTTATCACCGCACCAACGCGAACAGATATATTTCTGATAGATGCAACAGAACGATTGCAGTCAACTTTGTTTTTCTATTGTGTGCGCGCAAGTGTGCGTGCACGCGTGCAGTCCACAGATTAAAGGCATTAGGTATACATTGGTGGCGTCTGCCTTCGTCTGAGTGAGAACTAATCCTGTCCTTTCCAGAAATGTGGGTCAAACGATGTTTAACTTGCAACGAGGGAATATTCAGTTATATATCGGTATCAATACCTTTACAAAGTGGACCTTGTAATGAAGTAGATATTTCCCACGTATTTCACGTTTCAAATTGATTACTCATCTGCTGTGTGGGATGGTACAAGAAGATCACTTGGCTTTGTTAAACAACACTTAACACCAAGTGACACACCATCAAGTGACACAGATGGTGTGTGTGTGTGTTCTGGGCAGTACAAAATGACTGACAGGGTGTACAATGTTCCCTTCCAGCATCTATTGTGTGCTACTGCACTACACAGAGATGTTGTAAACAGTTAACCAGGCTGAGGAGAGAGAGAGAGAGAGAGAGAGAGAGAGAGAGAGAGAGAGGGGTAGAGGGTGAGGACAGGAGTGAGCGAGACATAGAGAGAGAGAGAGAGAGAGAGAGAGAGAGAGAGGGGTGGACCTGTATCTGAGAGAGAGAAACAGAGAGAGAGAGACATGCAGACATAATGGGAGAGACAGAGAGAGAGGGAGGGAGGGGGAGTGAGGGATTGAGCTGGATTTGACAGAGAGAGAGGGGAGGGGGGAGGGAGCAGACAGGATTAAAAAACACCATCTGTCCCCCCTGACAGCTGCCTCCACCCTTCCAGTGAGACCCAGACTCACTCAGCACTGTGACAGATGAGAGAGCCGTAAACATCTGCTCCAGCTCACAACATCAGACTGTATCAGCATCTCCACGTCCTCCACCTCTTCCATCTCCTCCACTTCCTCCTCCCTCTCCTCCTCCTCCACCTCCCTCTCCTTCTCCTCCACCTCCCTCTCCTCCATCTCCTCCTCCTCGTCCGTTTTGACTCTCCTCTTCCCTCACATCATCCTCTAGTTTTTTTACCTTCAGTTTCTCCCTCCTCTCAAATCCTCCTTCCCGGGTCGACGTGTCTGTGTTTCCCGAGCGTGTCGACATTCCTGGGAGCCTCAGCTTGCCTTAACAGCGTGTTGACAATCACTGGTAAACAGTTTATCCATCCTGACCCCACCCTGTCACAAGACAGCCATCACTTGACTGCCCTCCCTCCCCACCTCACGTCTCTCATTAGGCGGCTGAGATAATACAGTTAGTTCCTCTCTATCTATCTCTCTCTATCTTTATCTCTATCCATCTCTCTCTATCTCCTGATTTCTGTTTCCCTTGTTGTGTATTTCCCCCCCCACCTGTCTGTTCCTGTCTCGAGGCACAGACTTTACAGACAGCTCAGGGTAGGGTTAGGGTCAGGGTTAGGGTTACCGTTGAAACGCGTTGTGTGTGAAACTGTTTCACTCTTGAACCTTTTTCTTAATTACAGTAAAAAAAAAAAAATGCTGTGTAACTTCCTGTAGAAAATCACAATGTCACACAGCAGACACCCCAACCCCAAATATGGTCAAAAGTAAAGGCCCTGCTGCCTAAATCTTCCCACTCAGATATTTAGGCAGCAGATGCATCAGCACGACCTGGTTAACCCTCAAATCAAATTACTGAACCTGAGGGAGGGAAGCATGTTTTTACTAGTATTGGCAGTCTGACTTAGACCGACAGAGAGACAACTGATGAAATACGGAGTGGGAGGCTGAGGAGACAAATTAAGTCTGGATCGTTACTTACTTACAGTAACTTACTTGTCGGTTAGAGTAGGAGCACAGAGTGTCAGAGAGAAAGACAGAGAACGAGAAAGAGAGAGGGGGAAAGAAAGAGGGAGAGAAAAATTTGTGGAAACATTACATGGGACTTGGTGAGAGTGAGAGAAAGAGTGAGGTGAAACACTGATAAATTCAATTGGAAGTTTAAGGTGCTGCGCTTCCTATCAGCGGAACAGGGAGCCGGAGAGACTTGGAAAAGACGGAAACTTTGAAATCTTGAAACTAAAGTTCCTCAGTGATCGACTTTGAGAAGATCTTGATAAGGAAGATGTTTCGTCCACAAATCTTCCTCCTCCTTCTGTGTTGTCTTCCCCTGGCAGGTACGTAGGAAACGGGACGGGAGAGAGACTGGGACAGTTTGTGTTCATTTAGAAGATGCTTTTCATCCAAACCGATGTAAAGGGGGAGATTTGAACCTGCGATCTCTGGATCTGCGGTTAGTCGAGCTATGCTTAGTATTAAGCGACCTAGAGAGGGACCCTGTTCAGCTGACTAGTGTGTTAGAAAAGCCTGCTGTGTTAAAGGCAGGGTCGGTGACGTTGTTGAGGTGTACCTTTTGATACATTTCACATCCTGATAGCAGCCAAGAAATCTAAAGGTGTGCCAAAAATATCTGTAGACATCACAGGAGTGTAATATACACGACCAATCGTTTAGTGTGGACTGAACTTCATAATTGGACAGTCTGTCTGTCTGTCTGTCTCCCGGAAGTGGTCAGGCATGTGTTTTGGAGGACTGGCTCTGAAGGGAGGGGAGGCGATATTTAGGTTTGAATCCTTTCGAGGTTGAGCCAAAATTGCTAGATTCGCATAACTTACCGACCCTACCTTTAAGGTTAGAATCCACCTCATCATTTTGGATGAGACTGACAATTTGCAGGAATTGGCAGTAAAACAATAAAACTAAAAAGCGTCTCACTCAAAATTACAATCGGTCAGCATCCAGTGGTTCAGACTACTTCCAGCTGCAGTGTGGCCTCAAGTTCTCCGTCCTACACAAAGTCAATGCATGTCACAATCTTAACTGTTATAATCAAACATATTTTTTCCATTTGTAAAATCTAGGGGATTGGACGTGTTGATCTGCAGTTCAGTGCTTCACCACTGAGCGGAACCTGCCTCAAAGAAACTGTGGTTTCCTTCTCTGTGGCATGTCTGTGTCCTCCCTGATCAAACATTCCTCTGTCTCCAGCCGCTCTGCGCTGCTACACCTGTGTGTTCCCCGCCATCTCTCCTCTGGACTGCCTCAAGTTCCCGCAGGAGTGCCCAACAGGACAGCGCTGCCTGGCTAGCACGGCTGTTGGCACCCGAGGTGGGACTCACTGTGTGTGTGAGGGTGGAGGGTGTGGGTGTGTATGGGGGACTGAGAGAGAGATGTGAGGATGTGTTAAAAAAGAGAGGATAGACAGAGTGGGAGAGAAAGACGGAGAGAAAGAGAGAAATAAATATACGAGAGAGAGAGCGTGAGGAGCACAGGACATAAGATGTGGTTTCAGTGACTGTGAGTCTGGACTGTGGGTGCAGTGGGTGTGGAGCAACACAGTAGTAGATGACTCACCAGGCTGATGTCCCGGGCGGACAAGTGAAATGTCACAATGCAGGATGTTTTACAGGCTTCATGAGGCCAAGCCCTTCTCCCGGCTCTGTTAAACACACAAGACAAAAGCCTGGCTGAATAGGCCGTGTGCCTTTTGCTCATCACGCCAGTTGTGTTAGCTCACTAATGCCTATTGTGCCATCAAATTGTCTCTTAAAATATCTGTGGCACAGTTGGTAGGTCTAAACTATGTTTTAATTACGGAGAATGAAGGGAATGTGTTAACATGCTGGGGCACCCTGGTGTCTCACTGGCTACAATAGCGTGCTACATACCACAGGAATCCGGGTTTGATTCCGCAGATGCTCTTATCCAGAGAGACTTACAGTAAGTACAGGGACATACCCCTGAGTCAAGTAGGGTGAAGTGCCTTGCCCAAGGACACAACGTAATTTCGCACGGCCGGGAATCGAACCGGCAACCTTCTGATTAATAGCCCAATTCCCCAACAGCTCAGCCATCTGACCTCCCCCCCTCTGACCCATCTGACCAGTAAAACACCTCTGTGTGTCCATCGGTGGATGCAGCCTCTCTCCACTTGTATAAAAGACAGCCTTCAGGCTCCTATAATGTGTTAATTTAACAATTATTTCCAAAACGATGTTCAGAGGGGAAATCGAACCCGCAACCTGATCTGCATTCACATGCACTAAGCCACGCCCACCCTTTCTCCAGACTGATTTAATCATAGACGCACCCTGATGCATGCTGTACATCTTGTAACTGATTACAGGAGTCTCATGATGAAGTAAGTCCCCAGCCAGCATCGCTAGAGCATTCACACTGTCTCTATACTCTTCCCAGCCTGGTGTGTATCTGTAGACCAGCTCAAGATGAGCTACATGACTATCTACTAGTAGTGTCAAGTGTGTCAAGTATTAGCACTGTCACGAACCTCTCTACATAAACACTCCCGGTGTTATGTCAACACTCCCACCCGAGCCGTGTGCGGGAGGATCACCGCAAACGGCTTCCAAATGTCCCTCCTCTCCCTCCATAGGCGCGCTGCGTGTGGTGCTGTACGAGAAGAGCTGTGCCATTCCTGCCCAGTGCGGCCGGAGCGGGGAGAAGGAGACGGCCGGCCTGCATTTCAACTACACCAACGAGTGCTGCGACGTGGACCTGTGCAATGCAGCAGCAAGGCCGTCTGTCCTGGGCTGGACAGGAGCCGTCCTCTGCCTGCTCCCTGCACTGCATCTGCTGCTGCTGTGAGCAGGCGCAGGAGGCTGCTGGGGTTCTACTGGGCCCCACTAGAACGTGCTGAGGTTCTACTGGGTTCCACTACAACCTGCTGAGGTTCTGCTGGGCCCCACTACAACCTGCTGAGGTTCTACTGGGTTCCACTACAACCTGCTGAGGTTCTGCTGGGCCCCACTACAACCTGCTGAGGTTCTACTGGGTTCCACTAGAACCTGCTGTGGCTTCGTAGGGCCTCACCAGATGAGGGTGTGCTCGGAACCCGATGTGAAATTTACTAACCTGAATGTATCTCTGTCTCACTACCAGATCTGGTGCAGTTCTGCAGGAACACACACACACACACAGAACGCACACACATGCACACACTCACTCGCAATGCACACATACACAACACTGGAGGTGTGTGTTTTCACTTTCCTTCTCAAAGCTGTGTGTCGTTGGAATATACCGACATGTTGATCATATGTACCATATATAATAATAACAACAATATGTTTAATTTTTATAGCGCCTTTCCGGAGCTCAAGAACGCTCAAGGACAGTACAATAAAACTAAAACATGGACAAACACTAAATGTAAAAAGCACCAAGCAATCAAACACTAAAATGGAACAGAGAAAATACATAGCAACAGATTAGGACAAATAACATTGAGAAAACAGGTATGTATATATCAAACCACAGTTCAAAGAACTGTTAACATGTCTGTTTAATGTGTAACATTGTTTCTCAATGGTGCTGTTGTTTTTAGGAGACCACAGTAAGGTTTTTTTAATCAAATTTTTACTGTAGTTTATTGATTTATTTATTGTGAGTTGTAAAAAAATGATTGAGCAGGAGACAAATTTCCAAATGTAATTTAACAAAATGACTAAATGTAACATCTTTATTAAAAGTTTGGGAAACGTCTTTAAGAGATGGTTAAAAACAAGATAAAAAATAAGATTTGATTGTCGTCATTATTCACCTAAAAAAGTTGACCCTGCAACAGAAGGTCACACAAGGGTCTATAACCAGAGTAAGGGAATACGTTACATACTAGGGAAGCAGCAAAATACAGGTTAAGAGAGGTGAATTAAACAAAGGAAGCAAAACAAAAGGAAAATTAAGTGTCAGGGAGTGTGCGCTAACCAAGAAGAAGTTAAGAGCCATATAAAAGTCCTTGAAGTGACGTCATATCTAGTCTTACAGTATAATAAAGTCGATATAACCGGTACAAAGATAACTAAAATAAAACAACAGCTTTGAAATTCTACAGACTTGGTCCCTTTCAACACATAGCTGTAACAGCAGAGCTAGAGGTAATTGCCCAGTTAAAGTTGGCCTTGTTGTACAGATATTTATTACTAACTGCAGCAACAGATGTAACAGTCATGCCAGTGGCTGGATTGGACGACATGTTATGGGTCAACAGGGTGTTCTTATGTCCCATATTGTTTGTAAAACTATAAAAACAGACAAAACTGAAACTGATGTGAAGTTTGTAATCTTCAATTATGTGAATTGCACTTAGGTGAAACTTTTATTTTCTTCTTTACAAAATCCCTTACTGTGATTCAAATGAATTAACAAACGAACGACCAACACTTACAGTCTAAAGACAACTAACAGTTCCAGTTATTTCCCCAATGACTTCTTCTAACTGTGTGCAACGCATGATTTGTGGAGAGGACGTTTGTTTGTTGTTGTAACCCTCATCACATGAATAAAAGCGACCCACAACACTTCACGTGCTAGCTATGTTACGGCTAGCACGTCATCCTTTCAAACTAATCTGGCAGCATGCGACCGATTACTGAATCAACCACTTCAGTTCTTAAGCTGAATCTGCTTTTAAATTCATTTTAATAATAATTAAATTATACATATTCATAAATAATTTGGTCAGGACTGTATAAAAATAACAGTTTGTCTGCATGACTCCGGTTATTTCCCTTGAAGGCGAATCAAACATATGACTTAAGTCAAACTCTTCTTAATAAACTTCAGATCACACAAATAAACAACAATAACCATAATTTCTCTCGGAGTAACACTGCAATATAGTTCCTCTCACTAAAAAACATGATCCTTCACTTTGAACTGGGTAAGCAGGTCATTTAACTTGGCATGGCAATTCTTGCGCTTCAAGGACAGAAAATAGGAAGCTGAGGTCTGTTGAAACCATTTCCTGTCTTGGGCATGTTGAGAGCGATTCCTCCGCACAGCATGCCCCAACCGACGCTAAAGATGAGCTTTCCCCTCGTCTCTCTCTCAAGCTTTCAGTCACGAAGGACAAACAACAACCCTAAACATGCTTTGAAGTCTTGACACTCTCACTAAAACTATTGTCTTTTTATTGCCGCCCTTCAGAGCCACAATGTCAACAGTCTTGTTTCGTAAAAAGCATCTCTGTTGTTTAATGTTGCAAATGCAGACACACCTCGAACTAGTTAAGCTGGTGTGCTCTGGGTCACCTCGTCTGACAGATATCTTTCCGCTAGATTTACTTAGACCGAGGGGCTATTAAGCACAACTTGGCATTATAAGCAGTGAGGGATTAGCTAAAGAATAAAATACAAACAGCCATAAGATCTATGGTCCTACTAACAGCTTAATCTAGTAGGTTACTGAGGGAAGCAGAAGCATGGATATGTAACTAGAACCAGAGTTAGACTCAGGGCCAACAAAGCCTCAAACAGCCTGTGAAATGTTTCCAACTATTGACACCTGTGGCACAGTCAAGGCTGTAGTTTTTAGATTGTGTTTGTGGGTGTGTATTTACAGTATGTGTGTGTGTTCTGCTAATGTTCATGTCTCACTAGCTGACCCCACCCCTCCCTCCCTCCCCTACCCCCCCACCCCCCCCCCTCGGCTCTACTTGAGAGCCTTGGCCACTGAGGCGTAGGCCATGTGGATCTCGGCGTCGTTGGGGCAGGTGGAGGAGAACTCCTCACGGGCGTAGGCTGCATCCAGGTACCGCCACAGGTTAGCCAGGGAGCGAGGGATGGCGTAGCTTCGGTACTTCAGACACACCACCTGTCAGAGGAGAGAGGAGGGAGGGAGGGAGGGAGGGAGGGAGGGAGGGAGGGAGGGAGGGAGGGAGGGAGGGAGGGAGGGAGAAAAGAGAGGGAGGGAGAAAAGAGAGGGAGGGAGAGAGGATTAAAGGGAGGGACAATGATGGGTAAAGAGAAGTGAAAGAGAGAGCCAGAGAGAGAAAGTAAGAAAGATAATTTTACACGTGTAAAAGAAATCCCCACCGACTGAAAATAAAAACAGCTAGTTGAGCTTTCACTGTGGTCGACAACAGGCAGGATCTGAGAGCATTACAACTCAGCTCCTGAACACCTGTTTGAGCTCAACAATGCTTCAGCTAAATCTCCCTCAGCAGTGAATCACCACGAAGCTCTCAACTTCTTCCAGAGGCGTCTTAAAAACAGCAGGTTACCTTGACGATGTGCAGCTTGGGCAGCAGGTTGCAGTCAGCCAGCGTCAGCGCCTGGCCGTCCAGGAAGGGTCGGGAAGAGGAAGTGACATCATCTGCGCTATTCTCGTCGATCTCGTCAGGAAGTGGAGAGCCGAGGTAGTCATCCAGCTTCTTCAGAGCCTTCAGCAGGCCTTTCTCTAGATCTGACACAACCAAACACACACACACAGACTCATTAAGTTACATTATTTACATTTACATGTAGTCATTTATTACATTATACAGATAAGTTACACTACATCATAGCTACATTCAGGGGATAAGTTGGCTTTCAAATGTGGGCGGGATAGCTTTTTTTATAACTGAGGATGCAGCCGTTTAATACAACTTTCTTACTAAGAAGTTGGTGGGATTAGCAATTTTTTTTAAGTGGGTGGGACATGCCCTATCCATGAATACTGAAACCCGCTCCCCTGGCTATATTATATTGTATCCAGACAACCCCAACCAGTTTGTGACAGAGAGAGAAAGAGGCTAAGGACAGAACGGCTCGAACAGACTACACTCCCTGCTGCTTCGCAACACTCAGGGACAGATTATAAGAGGTTTAAGGCGACTGGTTACAGGCGACGCTGTTTCGTCTGACATGGAGGGATTCTCTCCAGAATGTTCTGAAGGAGCCGACTCACTGTCGTTGAGCTGGGGGTTTGAGTTCTTGATGTAGGCTGAGAACTTAGAAAACACATCCAGCCCGGCCGTATTGGACTCTGGGTTCTGAGCCGCCAGACGAGGATACCTGGAGGAGGGGGAGGAGGAGGGGAGGGGGGGAGGAGGAGAGGGAGGAGGGGGAGGAGGAGGGGGGGAGGGGGATTTACATTTACATTTACATTTAGCAGACGCTCTTATCCAGAGCGACTTACAGTAAGTACAGGGACATTTCCCAGAGGCAAGTAGGGTGAAGTGCCTTGCCCAAGGACACAACGTCAGTTGGCATGACCGGGAATCGAACTGGCAACCTTCGGATTACTAGCCCGATTCCCTCACCGCTCAGCCACCTGACTCCCTCAATTTAGCCTATAGCCTATAGCCCAAACGTTTGTCTGCAGTGTGACATTAAGGAGTCATACTATGCCAGCCACAAAGCAACCATGTTCCCTTTCGTTAAGAACTATATAATATGGGATGATGATTGAGGGAGTGAAAGATGGACAGATAGAGGGAGGGAGGGATGGTTACTTGGGAGGGGCCAGGTTCTCCTCCAGGAACTCCTCTATCTTGTTGGTGTCGGTTTTCACCTCCGTCCCGTACAGCAGGAAAGGAGGCTGGGCCCCAGGGGCCAGGTCCTTCAGGATGTCTGGCTTCCTGCACACAGGAGAGGAGTGTGTGGGTGTGTGTGAGTGTGTGTGTGTGTGTGAGAGAGTGGAAAGTGTGTGTGTGTGTGTAAAGTGTGTGTGTGTGAGAGTGGAAAGTGTGTGTGTGTGTGTGTGTGTGTGTGTGAGAGTGGAAAGTGTGTGTGTGTGTGTAAAGTGTGTGTGTGTGAGAGTGGAAAGTGTGTGTGTGTGTGTGTGTGAGGAACAGGACAGGACAAAGACAGGATGAGAGAGAGAGAGAGAGAGAGAGAGAGAGAGAGAGAGAGAGAGAGAGAGAGAGAGAGAGAGAGAGAGCATGGAGGAGGCTGCGAGGAAGTCAAACACCAGCCCACTAGCCTGGCTGGACAATGCGGAAACCATCTCAATGAGGTTAACATCATACAAACAAAACCCTACACACAGCTCAAACACGCACATGTACTTCATTCATAGACAAACAAAATGGCCGCACCTCTTCATGTCCACTGTGGTGACATTAAAGGTGACTCCTTTCAGCCACAGCACCATGAACAGCCGCTGGGAGAAAGGACAGTTGCCGATGCTCTGGCCGTCACTACCCGCCTACGGACAACAGGAGTGTGTTGAGATGAAGACACAGTTCAAGGTTTCATTTACACAAGGACATTTGGCCTCACAAGTGGAAAAAAAGCATACTTAAATCCAGTTTAAGTGTACTGAATGATCGCTAAATACATTTTTCTTACGTGTAATCATTTTCAACACAGTTGGAAGTGCACTTAAAATGTACACATTTTGTATATTCACATACTTATTGACAACTTTAATAGGTGTATGTATGTTTTGTACTTTGTAATCTCTCTTTGTAATATCTCTAGTTGTAGCCTAACCAACGCCCTACTGTGTTTCTATTTCAGAAGGTGGAGTAGCTTTAGTCACCCTTACAATGCCAATTGTGTGATGGAGAGGCCTTAAAATCTAAGACCACTAACAGGAAATCGGCCTTTTGCGAGGTTACAACGCCAGCTTTCATACTTTCATACTCAAAGGGGGGTTTGTCCAGGCAGCGTACATGCGTTCGGACAAAAAAATCATTATAAAGTTAAGGACCATGCAGGGGAAAAAAATAACGGACTTTTTAAAATCCAGTTTTCTCTTTAAGACAACAGGTCTGACCAGCAAACTAAATATAGAGTTATATCATGTTAATGTACATTTAATTAGATTAGTCTAGTCTTAGTTTTTACGCATGTGCCAGGTACCCTACCGTAAAGGGTTAGGGTTAGAATCACAGAATGAAACGTTTCGATTCATTAATAGTAGGCCTACGTTGGCGAATGCGTTAATGTTTAGGCTGCTATTAGGCCTACTGGGTCATTTGAGTCCTTTAACAAGAGGAACAAGAAAGATCGCTTACTTTTTCGCTAGCTGTCGCAGTGATACGTTATCAGTCATCAAGCTTTCGTAAACAGTCTAATTAGGTTTTCACTTGAGATTACATTGTTGCACTGTAATGTCACCATCTATTCATCAAACTAGCCTACTGTTGACACAGTGTAAATGCATGTCACACAAAGCTTACCTTTACGAAAAGTTCAACCTGCGGTCGATTTTCGTCACTCATCTTTGTAGCAAGTCTTGTCGCACAAAAATCTGTAAATCAACAGTTGGTTTTACAGATGGACGGTTAATTATAATGCAGAGAAGGATCAGTCTATTTTATGGAAAAGGATATGATTTTGAATGTTTCTAAAGTCGAGTTGAGTCAACGCCTTGAATTTAGTTGACCATCCGAACCCTTCCGCTAAATTAAACTGGCGGATAACCGAAGCAGCCGTAGCGAAACAGAAATTTGTGTCATTTGCATCATCAACTCTACAGCTGCCTTCGTCACAGAGCTTTCGTGGACTTTGATGGCGACAATCCTAAATACGATAGGCTACTACACTATGGTACAAATATTCGTTGTTACCTACCTCAGTCTCGCTCTGACTGTTTGGAGTGGTACTACCGCCCTGTATGTCTGTTTCTCCACCCTACGATACGACTTTATTCCTCCATTTCCTGACCCTGGTGGGTTTCGGGACAGACCATGAGATTCTTTTGCTTACTCACTGGATAAGCGGCGACAAGAGAGGCGGTGATTGTGTGAACGATGGGAACACATGAGGGACGATAGGGGATATACGGTTGTTTATATAAGACACAAACGTTTGCCGATAGTAGCCTATGAAGCGTGATTGTATAAACATTTTATCGACTGTACGCCTACTTCCTCTGCAGCTTTATCAAGTGTAAATTTAGGCCAGATGACGCCTATTAATATAATAGGCGTCAATAAGGATAGTAATGTCACAATGTCAACCAATGCGTCAATAAGGAGCTTATGTAACACACTTGACACAGTGTCCTGGAGTGCTACAGCTTTAGAAACATTTGACAGTCCTAGGTCCTCTCCGTGGTGACACCTGCTGCACACAATACGCTATAGCGACTGTATCTAGTTATTGAAAGGCAGTGACTTAGGTATTTAAGGCTAGACATACCTGGAGGAATATACAATACAGAAAAAAGAAAGAAAACGTTTAGAAACGTTGATTTTGCTTTAAAGGGGTCATTCACATGTTTTTGAGGGGTATTTAACACTGTTCCTTAAAGGGGTCATTGACTGGGTTTTTGGGGTATTTCACACTGTTCCTTAAGGTCTCCGAATAGGGTATGTAACATTGGTTGGGTTTAACATGGCCCGGGTGCTGTTCTATGAGCCCTGATGCATCCTGTGAAATAGCCCTGGGAAAAAACGAGTTTTTCTCCTTTTATGATATGCTCATGAATATTTAGATGAGCTGCACGCTGGTTGGTTTACAACAAGTGAAGCTGCGGAGCAAAGACGCAACAGGCCAACAGCAGTCACTGAAACATCGAAGGTGGAGACTTGAAATAAAAACGTACAAATAAATCTATTGTGTCTACACAATAGATTGTGGGTTTTACAATGAAAGTGTCATGTTGTTTGTGAAAAAAAGTTTCGAAAGGTTGAAAAAATATTTTTGAAAACCATCATGTATCATAACTATATCATATATGTCAGTATATATATCGAATAGCCTTGATCAGGAGAAGGCATACTGGTGGGGCCTGTTTTCCTGATCACCGCTTGGACCAGTTGCTTGGACATACGAAATGTAGTTGCCAGTGTTGTGCCAAGGTACTTATCCCCGCCAGGATTTGTATCCCCTGGGCGCGGGAGCGCACATGCACTCAGAGAAGCGGAGTTTAACTGCTGGACTTCGAATTCACCTCTTAAATTAACCCTTGTGTTATCTTCCGGTCATTCTGACTCATCAGTCATTGTGACCCACCTTGGTGTTGCGACAAATTTACCTCATAAAAAAATAAAGTGAAGCATTTTCTTTTAACCGTTGGGCTGTCTCAGACCCCCCACATTGCAAAGGTTAAAAGAAAATTATTTTTATTTGTTTTTGTATTGGGTAAAATTGGGTAAACACAACGATGGTTCGTTATGAACCTTTGGGTCATGTGACCCGAAGGCAGCACGAGGGTTAAACAAATAGCGACGTGGAAGACTCGACAGAGTTTTCCATAGTAACAAGGGACTCATTTATCTACATAAATACGTTTATTTGTCTGTTACATTCAGGCGACGTGTGAATTGTTTAATGTGTCGTTTAGTATTGTGGATTAATCGACAGTGTTTTCCAAAGCTCCATATTACCATGCACCTTAGCTACATAGGCAGACTGATAGGCCTATCTATGTGACTCGACATCACATGCAGGTTTATAAACATATTTTTTCCTTTAATCTAGGCCACCTCCATCTCTCCATTCTCTGCGGGTGTGGTTGGATGCCCCGTCTTTGCTACCCCGTCCCTCCCTGCCCTCTAACGTGATTTCTGTTTTAATTTAATTTAGTTTAATATGGCTTTGCAATTAACCGCTTTGTTCAACTGTCTACCATATGAGTTACAGAGGGGATACACATTATATCAGGCCGTTTTTTCACCTGATATAATGTGTATCCCCTCCTCTACATGCAAAGGGTCTGTCCTGCCATCATGCGTGTTATCTTCTGTGTTCTTTTGGTCACAATGAACAACCTGAGCTAATATGGAGATGTCTGCTCTGACCAAATGAAAGAGGTGAATTCGAAGTGCAGCAAACTCCGCTTCTCTGAGTGCACGTGCGCTCCCGAGGCCAGGGGATACAAATCCTGGTGGGGATAAGTGCCTTGGCACGACACCGGGAGTTGGGATTTGTAGTCAACATGGAGTAGGAGGAAGAGGCGGGACTTCGCAACTCTCTTCCGGTAGTGTCGAGGTGGGAAGACATGCTTGTTTTGTGCTATTTCTGTCAAGACATAACGATTTCAAATAGATATCAGTCTGAATGTGACCAGATGTGTACATCTCAAGATTCTGGAGGGCTATCGTTGTCCTCATGTTAATGAACACGTTTCGTCCAAGGAAGTGCTCAAACTAGTTTCACAGGAGATAGAAAAATGTCTGCTAAAAGCCAAGGCAAGTCGGGATTTTCGTTTTTACTGCAGGCTTCAAAGTTATATGGCGATCGTTGTCTGGAACAATCTCGATTTTTAATGTAAGTTTGTTCTGTTTTGTATTTAATTATATAGCGGTGTCATGGAAAGCTGTGGTGTTCTGTGTAGTAATCATATTTTGCCGCTAGATGGCAGAACTGTATCAGTTTATAAAGTCTCTACCCAGGTTGTGACACGGCAACCATGTTCCTGTCTGTCTGGTTAATATAAACTCCTGTTCCAGTAGCAGGCAGCATCCTAGGTGATGTTGGCAGAATGTGAATCTCTGTACCGGTGAAATGTACAGCTCTTATGGTGTAACTTCCTGTCAGAATCAGCTATTGAAATAATAATACCAAAATAAACCCTGTTATTATATGCACTTTTGATCATTGATCTATATTCACCATTTGTCTACGTCGCTTTGGATAAAAGTGCCTGCAAAATTTGGATTTAGGACTGCTTGAGTATGTGGAAAAAGATACATGATTAATTTCCGTTTATAAAACCCGTGTTGTTTAGGTTAAAGGTCAATGCAGTTGATTCCTAAGCAGACAGGTAGGCCTATTTAGTGTTAGTGAAGCCTAGTTGTCTGGCGGACAAGTGTAGATGTCATTGTGCAGGGATTAAACACCGACCACATTAAGACTTGAAGCTATTTGCTTTAGACTTGTGTATTGCTCTTAGTCATGAACACCGTGGGTTGTGGTTAATCACGGTGGTTTGTTGCTGTATTGTTGCCAAGCCTTGCTGTTGTATACAGATTGATGATTTATGTATTTGCTTTCTCATTCTCCATAGATCCATGGCTCACTTTGACCAAAAGAGTGATTTGGTTTATATATTTTTTCACTGTCAGTTTGTATTTCACACACTAGTCTGACCCCTGCTTGGTTTGGCTCTGGGACCAATCTCCCAAATCCTCAGGCATGTTTCTACTCTCACCTAGGCCAGGAAATTTGCGGTTTGGAAATGGAAAATCAAGCTGTTATTACAGCTTCGGTCAGGGTATGGATGTGTCTATTCTGCATGGCTACTATTACCCAGTTAAGAGACCCTCCTTGTGTTGCAAGCTTCTCTGATGACGACAGAAAGTGTTGGAGATAGATCTGAAAAACACCAGCTGTCTAGGCCTTGAAAATTAGACTCGGAACGTGCATGACATCATCAAGAAAGGTTGAAATCTCTCTCCCCCCACACCTTAGTTTCTCTTCAACCGGACAACTTTAAAAAAATATCCAATTAATAGCATACAAACAAGAGAAATATGTGAACATCACTAGACATTAACAAAGTACACAATGGTTGGGTAATACTTTACAAAGATCTTGAAGAAAAAAAAGAAAAGAAAAACAAGACAGGGCAAGAATGAACAATCAATTAAAGAGTATAATTAAATAAAATGATGGTTTTATGCCCTCTTGTATGTGTAAAATGAAATAGTCAAGTTGCCTATCTTTTAATATCTACGGACAACTGTCTTTGTATAAAGGCTACTTGACTCTGTTGTTGTTCACAATTCATGTCGCAGTTCTGAATTCTAATGTTATTAGGCCTAACCGCTATTCTGAGGAGGAGAATATGTAGCGGGCCGGTCTTGACCTCTTGTCTACAGTGATGGGCTGTGTTTATGTTGGAGGGTGTAAGAAGCGACTACAAGACAGCGGCGTTAGTCACAGTGTACAAACGTGAACGTGGTTTCCTGTAAACCTACTGATGCAGCTGCGCGGGCTATGACAGGCGGCCGGTCCACCGATTGACGAAGGCAAATCATTGGGGCTGTCAAAGCCCTAAAGAATGCCTCTCCATCACCCCCTAACCCCTGAAGCATCCGTAGCCTGACGTCTGGTCTATAGCCTACTATCCTGTCACATGCCTTGCCTGTATTGTGACTCAGCTCTAGTGCCAATAACCGGAGTGTTTTTAATTCCAGCAAGGGTCTTTCATATTAAAGGGGAGATTAAATGACAGTGATTCAGACCGGCAGAGCGTCACAGGCACGACGACCGCCGTCTCTACCGAGGGCTTCACGCCAGGCAGGTGCGTAGTACAGCGGGCGGTAAACAAATCGCTTTCGCCAAGACAGCTGTGGGCGGGTCAACGGCAGATTTAAAAAAACAGTTGTCCTCCCCGGGCCCCGCCGCCCCCCACCCCCACCCCTGTTGTCGCCTTTATACTCCCGCCACCGCACGTGCAGCCCAGTTTGCCAATATCGGCGTTCATTTTTAGCAGAGCGCGGGCTAATTTTAACGGGACCTAGCAAGGGCTCAACGTTGTTAGTTCAGCCTTCTCTACCGGTTCCAAAATAAGAAACGCATACAATGGCTGCTGTTCAGAGAGATGGAGCGGTGGCGCGTGGAAGATTTCAGAGCGGCTGCCCTTTCTGTTAACAGCTTTGTTTGTCTTTCCGGTGAAAGGTAGTTTTCCACAGCTGAATGGACCATGTTTGGAGGCTCCTGCAACACCAGATCTAGGCCTGTAGAAATCAAGCCCTGTAAATGTGGCCTGTGAATGAATAAGTGAATATGTAGCCTATCCACACCAGCAGGGAACTAATTAATATATCATTTAGGACCTGTGAGATGGAGATAGGTGGAGTTGTATACATTGATTTATATTGTATACATTTGATTTGCTCATATGACTTGAACTAAAAGTATGACATGCTTTCAGTTCCAATCAAATAATTCTGGGACATATCATAGACCCTGCATGTCAGACAGTTGCATCTCCTTGTGTAAGGTTGTCTTCAGTCATGTCAAAGGTTGGAACATGAAAAGCCTGACATATTGTTCGTCATCTCCCAGAAAAACTTCTGAACTTCAATAACCTGTTCTTTTTTCTTTTTTTTTTACTTTTCAGGCAAAAATGTCAGAATATGTCATGTAAGTTCACACATACACATTCACAAGTACACGGAAACACCTGGTGCAGTCAAGTCAGTCCTCTCTAATCCTCTCTCCCTCCCACTTCCCTCTTCTCATCCCTCTCCTCCTGTCCTCTCCTCTCCCATCTCCTCTGTTCTCCCTCTCCTCGCCTCTCCCTCCACTTTCCTTCTCTACACTCCTTATCCCCCCCCCCCCCTCCAGCTGGGGTAAAGAGGGATGTACCAGAAGAGTTGTTCTGTTCGTCCTGTTTCCAGTGGCGGCAGCCGGCTAACCACCGCATAAGGCCGCGCCCCAGACGGCCTGCGTCTGCACGGGTCCAGGGGGTGCTGCGCAGGGAGGGGCGGGGCAAACGCCTCAGTCTGTCCCAGAGGGACCTCCTCCGACGCTACAGGAAGTCCCCCTCCTACCTGGTGAGTCGCGGGTTCAAACCCCTTCCCCAGGGTGTTGTGTGTAGAGGGGGTGGGTCGATGTTCCACATAATCTTCCCATGAGGTGACCACCTCACCGGACCACGTTCGGCCCATTTTTCATGCTTTGTCGGTCAGTTTTGAAGTGAAGTGTGACAGGAAAGTTCAGGCACTTATAAATGGTGCCATAGCATTCAAAGTGTTGCACCAAGTCTTTACTACAGGGATATATTGTTGTGTTGAAACTTCCTGCCGCTTGTAAACAGTTTTATGGCGCTGTTAGACAGACCGCTGGTTTAAAGGGCCGGTTTCCTGTCTGCTGTGTTGTCGTTTCTGGCCTAGAGAGTTCTCACATGCTTAAATACCCCCCCCAACTCCACCCTCCTCTACCACACCTCCCACCCCTCCTCCTACTCCACCCCCCCATCCAACACATTCACGCATTCCCAACAGCCCCCCCCCCCCCTACACACACACACACAGCCCCCCCCCCCTACACACACACACACAGCCCCCCCCCCCCCCCCCCCCCCCCCTACACACACACAGACCCTCCCCCCCAGACAGGGCTGAAGACACTGTCTCACGCCTGTGGATTTAACTGGTGTTGAGCGAAGTATTTTGAGCATGCACATACACACACACACACACATCAACACACAATGTGCCCCCCTCCTTCTGTTTTCATCAGGCTGCTGTCTGGGGGGCAGTGAGGCAGGATAGGCTGCTGTATAAACCTTCTAGTCATACTTACATTTAGTCATTTAGCAGACGCTCTTATCCAGAGCGACTTACAGTAAGTACAGGGACATTCCCCCCGAAGCAACTAGGGTGAAGTGCCTTGCCCAAGGACACAACGTCATTTTGCACGGCTGGGAATCGAACTGGCAACCTTCAGATTACTAGCCCGACTCCCTCACCGCTCAGCCATCTGACTCCCCTGTTCCCTCTGCACCTAATCCCTCTAGCGGGGGCATCAGGATCACCCAAACTGTGTGTGTGCGTGTTTGTGTCTCCCCTTTATCGATCAGTTCACTGCCCTGCTTTCAGAGGGGTATATCGATGTTCTCTGTAGCCACTGTCTCTCATTCACTCACTCACACACACACACACACACACACACACACACACACACACACACACACCATTAGCTGCTCTCATTCACTCACACACACACACACACACACCATTAGCTGCTCTCATTCACTCACACACACTCACACACACACACACACACACACACACACACACACACACACCATTAGCTGCTCTCATTCACTCACTCTGGTCCCCTTGGATGACAACAGGACCCTGGGGCCAAGGTCACAGGGGGGTGGGGAGGTGTGGGGGGGTGATGTAGGGGGAAGAGGAAGGTAGATTGGGGCCACAGGGTCTCCCTGTGCCTGCATCATCCAGGGGGACAGGGTGTCCCTGTGCCTGCATCATCCAGGGGGACAGGGTGTCCCTGTGCCTGCATCATCCAGGGTGTCCCTGTGCCTGCATCATCCAGGGGGACAGGGTGTCCCTGTGCCTGCATCATCCAGGGGGACAGGGTCTCCCTGTGCCTGCATCATCCAGGGTGTCCCTGTGCCTGCATCATCCAGGGGGGACAGGGTGTCCCTGTGCCTGCATCATCCAGGGGGACAGGGTGTCCCTGTGCCTGCATCATCCAGGGTGTCCCTGTGCCTGCATCATCCAGGGGGACAGGGTGTCCCTGTGCCTGCATCATCCAGGGGGACAGGGTGTCCCTGTGCCTGCATCATCCAGGGTGTCCCTGTGCCTGCATCATCCAGGGGGACAGGGTGTCCCTGTGCCTGCATCATCCAGGGGGACAGGGTGTCCCTGTGCCTGCATCATCCAGGGGGACAGGGTGTCCCTGTGCCTGCATCATCCAGGGTGTCCCTGTGCCTGCATCATCCAGGGGGACAGGGTGTCCCTGTGCCTGCATCATCCAGGGGGACAGGGTGTCCCTGTGCCTGCATCATCCAGGGGGACAGGGTGTCCCTGTGCCTGCATCATCCAGGGGGACAGGGTGTCCCTGTGCCTTCATCATCCAGGGGGACAGGGTGTCCCTGTGCCTGCATCATCCAGGGGGACAGGGTCTCCCTGTGCCTGCATCATCCAGGGGGACAGGGTCTCCCTGTGCCTGCATCATCCAGGGGCTTTAGCTCAGTGGTTTGAGCACTTGACTGCCGAACATGCTGCCGAATAAGGGTACTTACTTATGATTTAGATAAGGGCAACAATAATACAAAGAGGTAGAGTAAGGGTTGGGTTGGCAGACTTAATCTTGACCTAATTCCTTGTAGTTATATTGTCATTCCTGGAGAGATTGTGGTCTGAAAAGAAGCCAAGAGGAAATATATATTTGTGACCTTTGATAAGATCAACCACTCTGGCTCTAGAATTTTGTTAAAAACTTTTTTGAAAATTGAAAGGTTGTGGAAGTAGGCCAGACTTTATTAGAATAATCTGGTGTATATTTGAGATTTCAGTACAATTCTGAAAAAATTCAGATTTGTGAGGATTAAGCTATTTTTAAAGATTAGTGATTTTCTATAATTTTATTTGAAACTTAATTGAAAAGGTAAAGGCTGTGGAAGTATACCAGACATTGTTAGAATACTCTGGTGTCCGAGGTTTTATTTTGTTTTTTTTTGGTCTCCCCCCCCCCCTCTGTCAGATGATCCCAGTACCTCAGACAGGTTATCACTGGGCTAAAGAAGCTTTTCTTAGTCTCTGTCATACCAAGATGTCAGCAGTGCCCCCGGAGTGGGCCGGTGGTAAAGACTGTTCCTGGGTCAGTTACGTCCAGGTCCTTCTCAATCCCCTCACCAGGGCCCCGGTTCTGGACTCTGACCCCAGATCAGTCCTCCCCGGTGGTCTGGGGGTTAGTTTGTGTTTTATCTGTTCCCTGTGCCAGACGGCTTGAGTGGAAACACACTCTGGTTTGTTCTGCTCTGGTTGGTTTATAATAAACTGTCAAACAGATACACTACTGCCAACGCCACGCTGTTGACTAAACTGGATGCCGTCATAAATAGACACACACTTTTACACGTGTAATAAAAGTCAAATAAATAAACATATTTCTTTCTGTGACTGCATCGTCAAATTCATAACCCCTTTCCACCCAACTGACCACAACCCTACCCCACCCCCTTACCCCGCCTAATCACCCCCCCTAAACCCTCCTTCCACATCTTCGCCTGGTTGTTTACGAGCTGTTTGTGGGGAGATTGTGATGGTGCCCGGCTGGTTGTGTGTAAGTTTAGAGCTCGAGGTTATTTACAAAGAGAGACGAGTAAAGCTGTTTGATCTCAGAGAGATTTTTACCACTGGCATCTCCTCCATGTCTGTATGTAAGTCTGACATCTAGATATAAGCCCTACATCTGTGGCCTGGACTTCATATTTAGGAGGTGTCTAAGTACGGTTGGTCTCGTCTGCGCCAGTGTCTCGTATCCTCGAGTTTAATGGGGTTTGTCGTATTTATAAAGAACATATTCAAACCGTGGCGTGTTCTGGTCCGTTTCAGGTCCTCGGCCCCGGAACGTTCTGTGTATATCAGGCAGAGCATCGATCAGCTCACTGGGAGTTCCCCTCCTGTGATCCGCAGTGGAAAATCCATGTTGTCATGCGGCCCTGCAGTCACTCCTGCTGGGTAACTTTCCTGTGTCCTCCTGTACTGAAGGGCCAGTGGCCTGCCCCTGCCCCAGCCTGATGTGCCCTGCCCCAGCCCCTGCCCCAGCCTGATGTGCCCTGCCCCAGCCCCTGCCCCAGCCTGATGTGCCCTGCTAACTAGGACACCTCTTTACACAGTGTAGTGTTCTGTTCATCTGTTTCTTATCGGCACTTAGTCCAGATTTGTGTGGGTCACTGGGAGAGTGTTTAGTGTGTCTGTGTGTAATGTTTTTGTGAGAGAGTATGTGTCTGTGTAAGAGAGAATGTTGTGTGTGTGTGTGCGCGTGTGAGAGTGTGTATGTGTGAGAGAGAGAGAGAGTGTGCGTGTGAGAGAGAGTGTGTGCATGTGAGAGAGTATGTGTGTGAGAGAGAATGTGTGTGTTTGAGAGTTGATGAGGCCTGTCAAGAAAGGGATCCGTGCCAGCAGTAACCAGGCCCCCCTCCCCCCTACACACACACACACACACACACACACACACTCGGCCAGGAGGGAGGGGAGGATCAGCTGTCTGAGTGATACTTTATAAGGCGGGACAGCACAGGGTCATCTAGTAAACTGTCACACACTGTCAGAGACAGCTGTGTTTGGAACTAAACACATCCGTGCAGCCCTCAGAGCCTCCAGCAGACATGGCTACCTTTGTCACGGTGAGTGGAGACCATGGTTATTACCAGCGCATCACTTGTGGATGGAATATTCCTGACCCTGGTTTTAAGATGAGTGTAAAACCGATTGGACTTTGGCTGCAGTAGAACTTGGTTGTCGGTGGAATGTGGCCGTGAACGTTCCGGTGTCGAGTCACGGAATCCAGTCGTGTTTCTCTGCGTCTGGCCGACGGTCTGTCCCGCTGCTTGACGGATGATTTGTGTTCTTCTGTTGTTATTATCACAGCGGATAGGAATGTGCTTATTCAGGAATATTGTTTTCATCTCAAGTCAGAAAATAATTAATCACGGTTTTTGTTGCTGAACTTTGTTGCGTCATATACTTCTTGGGGTGTGCGTGAGTGTGTGAGAGCGAGTGTGTCTGAGAGTGTTTGTGAGTGTGTGTGTGTGTGTGAAACAGAAGCACGTTATATTTGGTTGAGCCTTGTGACTGTGGAAGCGTTGTTAATAGTCTATCTCCTAAAACCTCTTAAAACTGCCACACGTCCCTCTCCCCACCCCCTCCCCCCCCCCCCCCTCTCCCCCCCCCTCCCCCCCCCCTCCCTAAGGGGCACAGCAGGGTGCCAGAGACTGGTATCAGATGCCAGCCTTATCTTGAATCATGGAAACCCATCCCTGCCAGTACTGCAGGCGCTGCTTGCATGAGTCGGGCTGCATCGCCATATACAGACTCCTTCTGGAAATATCCGTCAGCACGTAGGCCACAAACATTTCTGTGTGTGCGCGAGAGGTGGGGTGAGGCGTTCCAGAGATTCAGAAGGCTGCTAAACATCTGTGGTGTTGCGAGGTCATGCGAGGCATGCTCCTAAGTGTGTCTCCTGATCTTGGCTCTTGCGGTCGGAGGTTCTCGACGCGAGGCGTGGAGGGCCGGTTCTCAGGGAGGGAGAGGGGCTCTTGCGTCATCCAGGCCATGCGAGCCGAGGAAAGAACAGACAGATAAAGAAAAGAAATAAGATCAAAATAGTCGTGGTGAAATTTAACCTGGTCTGGGAAGAGCCAGAAGTTTCAGTCAGGACTTCTTCCGTTCCAGTATCTTAGAAACTGAATGAATTCGACCCCTGAAAAATCAATGAAAAGAAACAAACATACAACAACAAAAAAACCTGCTTTGCTTTGTCCCTCTGTGCTTGCCTTACTAGATGGCTACCTGCCACACCTGCAACAAGACCTCCAAGTACAGTGGAGTGAACCGGGACATGCTGGCCAGCGTATCCAGGACGCACAGCCACACACCGGGCAGCGCAGCCAAACGCAAGACTCCCCAGTCCAGCAACAGATCCAACATGGCCACCCCCAAATCTGCGTCTAAGGACAAGACACCGAGCATCACGCCCAGGTAAACCTCACCACCCCTACAGCTCTATGTTATCTTTATTCATTTCTTATTTTTTAGATAGATTTGGGCCGTTTTTCATGGTTTATTGGAAGAGAGAGACATTTACAGTCATTTAGCAGACGCTCTTATCCAGAGCGACTTACAGTAAGTACAGGGACATTCCCCCGAGGCAAGTAGGGTGAAGTGCCTTGCCCAAGGACACAACGTCAGTTGACTTGACCGGGAATCGAACTGGCAACCTTCGGATTACTAGCCCAATTCCCTCACCGCTCAGCCACCTGACTCCCTGAGACAGAGAGGCATGCAGCAGAGGGCCGGGGTCGTATTCGAACTCGGGCCTGCTGTGGCGAAGCTAGCGAGGCTTGTTACCTTTTTGCCTCGCATTATCTTCTTGGCCCGCAACTGTGTCCTCAGGGGAGATCTTCCAGAACCCAGCTTTAAGTAAACGATATGTCACACCTCGTATAAATAGTTACATCTCCCCACAGGCTAGTTTCAACTTCTGCCAACCCTTCAAAATCTCACATTACTTAATTCCCCCCCCTCTCCCTCATTCCCTCCTGCTCTCTGCCTTCCTCTCCTCCTCTCCCCCTCCCTTTCCCCTCCTCTCTCCCTTCCTTTCTCCTCCTTTCCCCATCTCTCCTCCTCTCTCCCCTCGCCTCCTCTTTTCTCCTCTCCAGGTCTAACTCCACTGCGTCCACCTCCTCCACCCCGGCCTCCAAGCCCTCCAGCACCAAGAAGTCTGTCTTCTCTCGCCTCAGGAAGTTCCTGCAGCTGGACGACAGCCAGAAGAAGAAGACTAAAGGAGGCCTGAAAGACTTCCTGTCTTCCCTCTGATTGGCCACCCAAGCGATCTTCCGTTTTACCAACAAACTGTTGCTTAGTGACGACGGTAAAAGCCTGCTTCCCCCTCCCACCTAGCCCCTGGATGACGCAGGTCTGCAGGGCGGGGTTGAAGGGGTCCGGTGGGGCCGCTCAGTCTGTAGAGCCGTGGGAGGGTGTCTGTGGAGCCCCTTTTGTATGGCGGGAAAACTACAGGAAGCTGAGCTCTTCTTCTGTTGGTGTGATCACACAAGCCAAATAACTGCCAAGACAGTTGGTGGTTTGAGAGGGCTGTGTTTTGTTGAAAATCTATAAAATGTAAAAAATGCATACATTTACGCAAGGATAAATATTGATGATGGACAGTTCATTAAGCGTGTTTTTACGTTGGTTTGACCCATCTAAATTTTCTTGCTGTAGTGGCCTTCTCTAGTGAGATTGCTGGTGTAAGTGTCTCATAAGAAGTCAGTGGACAGTTATGGCTCAACCATGACTGTTTACAAATGTGTTCACCTCTATCTAAACATCACTAGGTCATGTTTTCTTTTCCTACTTGTTTTCTATGTGTTTTTTGTACATACAACTAAATGTTTGACATTTTGTAAAAGGGTGCATATGCAATAATCATAACTTAAAAAAACAAAACAAATTGTGATGCCTTTACCGTTTACATTGCAAATTTTGCTTGACTGTAAAACAAGATTTATTGACAGCACAATATTATTTTAGCTGTGATTGCCCCAACAAATGTCATGAATCATTTAGTACCAGACAGTTCTGTTTGGGTGTTTTGGAGTCATATTATAATCTCATGTGTAGGTGCATTCAAAATTTCACGGCCATCCTGAAATACCTCACATTTGTTTTCCAACATGACTTGTTTTTCTGAAATAAAACTTTTTCAGATGTATGAATTCTATGTGGTGTGGTTTGTGTTTTAACAAAAGAAAAAAAATTCCCTTCAAATAATCTGATTTTCATGATTCATTTTAGCAATTGTAAAAAGACTGGCACGCGTTTAATTTGGGAAAACTTTATTTTCCAAAACACCCCAACTTTACTCTGTTTGACCTGTAGGTGGCGCTGAAGTTCAAACTTAACACGAAAGCACAGGAAGTGTTGATGAGAACGAGGAAATGGGATAGTTGAGCAGGGAACGAATATAGGATTCGTGTCAAAGAATTGCGATTGAATATACTTTGAACAATTTCTCAAAGTGTTAATTTATTGTTGATATATTCCTCGTTGTTATTCCAATGTCGGACAGAAAGCGATCAAGAGATTACGAAGAGAGAGTGGACCGCAAAAAGCACAAGGACTCAAAACACGATGTAGAAAAACTAAAGAAACAAGCCAAAAAACTAAACCAAGAAGTACAGAAACTCAAGCACGTGGAGACATTGTAAGTAGCTATATACAATATCTTATAATGTCTGATAAAATCAGCTAATGATCCTTAATAACGTGTGTGTATGAGCTTGCTAGTCATCTTCCTTCGGCGTGTTACCTCTTGTAAAATATTCAGAAGGTATGCTAGCTACAACTTGCCCGTAGCTACATGTAGCTGTAACTTGTTAGCTAACGTAGCTCTGCCATCAATATTCGTTTCTGGTGTAGCTAGCCTACCGTAGTTATCCAAGTATGTTAAATATTGGCAGCAAATGAATCCCTTTGACCCTAAAGATGTATAAAAGTTAAACATACTGAGGCTCAGAACCTATTATCTCCCTGTCCTCTAGTTATGAGAAACCGCCACCTGGACTCATAAAGGTAAATTTATACATTCTTTGTCGCTATATAAACATATACCTAGTTAGCATAAATTACTCCGCATATACAGAGGCTATACCATGTAGTTAGGAAGCTTGGAAAACTGCTCCAGACAAGTTATACGCATTTCAAATTAAATACCGCTTGTCCCCCTCTTCCTGCGGTTTAGAACAGTAGGTCACTTCCCAGCATTAGTGATTTTAGCACTATACTGTAGTAATAGAGAGCGTGCGTCTCCTCGAAGCTCACAGCTCACTCGCTGTCTGTAGGAGGAGGAAGACAAGCCGGAGGACTGCATCCCTGCCGATCCCGGAAATGAGGATGCCAGGGATTTCCTGGCACACGCGCCCACCAAGGGGTTGTGGATGCCTCTGGGGAAGGAGGTGAAGGTGATGCAATGTGAGTGGGGGGGGGGGGGGGGGGGCATGAGTGTGTCTTGCTGTGATTTACATTTAGAATCGAACTGGCAACCTTCAGATTACTAGCCCGATTCCCTAACCGCTCAGCCACCTGACTCCATACGTTTGGTCTTCTAGGACATTTGACAGATGATTGAGGATGGGCCTGGGTTTAGACTGTCAGAGAGAATCTTCTGCGGTTCTTTCTCTAAGCACTATTTGTAGGTAGCTTTGGATCATATTGAAAAGGACTAACATTAAATATGGCTACAGCTGTGTCTGCTTATCAGAATAGGTTTTGGTGCACCAGCATGTGCAGTACAGCAGGTGGCACTGTAGCCTATCAAGAGACATGAAGGAAAGGAAGAGGGGGTGCAGTCGTTTAAATAGAAGATGCATCCAATGTCCATACTACTTCACCATTTAGTAAGCCAGATTTAGAATGACTACCAGTGTGGTTCGGGCACAAATAACTTGGAGCCTGGCAAGATGGATTCTCAAGTGGTCGTAATCTCACAAGGTTATATATTGTGTGTGTGTGTGTACACACACCACAGGAAGTAGCCTGCAAAGGATCCTTCTTCCTGTCTCACGCTGTTAGATCTACTTTGAGGGAGAGAGGACCTGGGGGAAGGGGGGGGGGGGGGGGGCTAGAGGGAATCATTCTCAGTCTTGTCATGGAACTGGAGTAATGAGAGGAAGATGAACTTCTGTTCTTCTGCCCTGGATAGAACAAAGAACCCCATTATCATCTCTGTTTAATTCACCCGTCCCACTCGTAATTATGGTATGCGGGTAAGAACCCATAGCACGCACACGCGCTTCATAACCCATTTGTTCCATATAGAAATTTGAAAGCGTTATTTGTTCCGTGAATTTGCTCCAAGTTATGGTTTGTTGCTATTGTTTGAATGTGTTTTATTTCACCTAGATGGGTTCTAAAAGCATGTCTTTATAGGTTAAGCAGACAAAAACGAAATGCTGTATACATTACACGCTGGGTTTACCTATGTAATATGATGTACCCCAAGCTCCTTAGCTGGGCTACTTGTTGAAGTCTATTTAAGTCTAGTACATCCACATGGAAGAATATTACACTTGAAGAACTTCTGATGAGTCCTAATATGATGTACCCCAAGCTCCTTAGCTGGGCTACTTGTTGAAGTCTATTTAAGTCTAGTACATCCACATGGAAGAATATTACACTTGAAGAACTTCTGATGAGTCCTAGAAGGTTTGAGTGGTGGGGGGGAGGGCAGATATTTCCACACAGACCATAACTTGACTCCAAATGAATAACATGTAATGGAAGTCAGTGTAAGGGAGTCAGATGGCTGAGCAGTGAGGGAGTCGGGCTAGTAATCTGAAGGTTGCCAGTTCGATTCCCGGCCGTGCCAAATGACGTTGTGTCCTTGGGCAAGGCACTTCACCCTACTTGCTTCGGGGGGAATGTCCCTGTACTTACTGTAAGTCGCTCTGGATAAGAGCGTCTGATAAATGACTAAATGTAAATGTAAGTCATTGTTTTGACCTGACCTGAGAATGGTTGTCTTGTCCAGGTTGGCGGTGCAAACGTTACGGCCACAGGACGGGTGACAAGGAGTGTCCCTTCTTCATCAAAGGCAACCAGAAACTGGAGCAGTTCAGAGTGGTGCGTCTTTCCCAGAACCGCCATGCCGCTGCAGTGATTATCATAAGTGCAAATGTATCATATTTTCATACCTTGCATTGTCAATGCGAGCGGATCTGTAAAGCGCAGACGAGGCACAAAAACAGCTTCGAAACATTTCAACAGTCGTGTGTGTGTGTGTGTGTGTGTGTGTGTGTGTGTGTGTGTGTGTGTGTGTGTGTGTGTGTGTGTGTGTGTGTGTGTGTGTGTGTGTGTGTGTGTGTGTGTGTGTGTGTGTGTGTGTGTGTGTGTGTGTGTGTGTGTGTGTGTGTGTGTGTGTGTGTGTGTGTGTGTGTGTGTGTGTGTGTGTGTGTGTGTGTGTGTGTGTGTGTGTGTGTGTGTGTGTGTGAAAGAATTCATTACCAAGGACACAGCAGACCTTGTTATTGTCAGGACTGGATGTTGTGTTTTGAGGCGCTCTCGCTAGCAGGTGATCCCAGCCTGGAACCTGGCCCCAGTTTCAGTAAAAAAAAAAATCATAAATCAAAGCTGCTATATGTTTGGAGCAGGGTAATATTTCAATCAATAAATGAGTGTGTAGTTTGACTGACATCTGTGTGGTGTGGTTCCTCTCCTGCAGGCTCACGAGGACCCCATGTACGAGCTGATCAGGGAGAACAAGAGGAACGAGAAGGAGAGCAGGTAAGCTGGAGACGCTGCTGATGAGTTGAAACCTTCTGCACGACACTTCCTCCTACGGGTGTTAGACAGAAAATACACACTCTGACACACACAGACATGCACAGAGACACACACACACATACTTTCTCACATTGATTACTAGTTTACTTTTGGAAAGCGATGCGATGGGAATGAGATCCTCTATTTTTCAGACAGGTCGAAAATATGTCTAAGAATAACAGGGAGGGTCTTTGAAACCTGAACTGAGATGTTCCCCAGTTGGAAATATCGCAAAAACATCTTCCTGTCCAAACAGAAGATGGTGTTTATGTCTGCAGTCTAGGCCTCATTAGTGTCCTCTGTGAGCCCCTCAGTCCTCAGGTCCCTGTCAGACCTACTGATCTCTCTCTGTCCTCAGGTCCCTGTCAGACCTACTGATCTCTCTCTGTCCTCAGGTCCCTGTCAGACCTACTGATCTCTCTCTGTCCTCAGGTCCCTGTCAGACCTACTGATCTCTGTCTGTCCTCAGGTCCCTGTCAGACCTACTGATCTCTCTGTCCTCAGGTCCCTGTCAGACCTACTGATCTCTCAGTCCTCAGGTCCCTGTCAGACCTACTGATCTCTCAGTCCTCAGGTCCCTGTCAGACCTACTGATCTCTCTCGATCCTCCTAAAAGATACCCTCCCTCCCTTTACGAGAGACCCTCAACTCAACTTCTCCCCCCTCCAGGATCCAGCAGCTTCGCCAGCTCCTCCAGGACTCCACCTCTTCCTCCGACTCAGACAGCTCCACCTCTTCCTCCGACGACCGGCGCCACAACAGCAGCAAGAAGAGGAAGAAGGGAAAGGAGAAGAAGAAGAAGGAAAAGAAGAAGAAGAGGAAGGGAAAGAGGAAACACAAGTCCTCCAAGACCAGCGACTCTGATTGAGCAACACCTGTGAGGGGAAAAAACCCTCTGATTGGTCGGCTGTCCGACTGTGAAGTTGCGAATGTAGTGGGAGGGTGTATCATGTGAACTACATGTAGTTAAGTGAACTACAATGTCCGTACTAGTAGTTAAGTGAACTACCATGTCCGTACTAGTAGTTAAGTGAACTACCAAGTCTAGAGGAATCCCTCTGCCTTCTCCTCACCATAGGAGTGTCATCATTAATGCATGACTAGACCCATTTCTTATATACTCTTTAAGGTGACGTGGTCATTACGAACAACCACCCAGACCGTCCTTTCCTAGATGGCATAGATCTCATGACAGCATGTGCCTTCATACTCCAAAAATGTGTGTGTGTATAATTCTGACCTCCCTGGCGTTACCTGCATGGCTGATGCAAGGCATTCTGGGTAGAGTAGAGCAGCAGTTCGTTCTGTGCCTGATAGCAGAGACAAACTGGAGAGCGAACTGAAAGGATGACATGCGATGAAGCGCAGAGTCATTAAGAGATTGTTTTTTTCCGCCATGCTCTGCCAATTCCACCAACCTCACCCATCAATTTGCTGAATATCAAATGGCTTGATTGTAGGCTTGTTTAAAATGTGTGTGGGGGGAGGTAGTCAGTCAATCTTGGAGCATTTAAGTGTTGCCTGTTTTTTTTCCAGAGGAGGTTGAATGTTTGACTGCTTACGACTGTACATAAATATTTTGAATAAATTGCGGTTGGAATTTGCATTTTTAGTTGTTTTTTTTACCCCAACCCAGAGGGAAGGTAGAATGTACTGGAACGTGATCTCTGTTGCCACGGATAAAATGATTTAACTCAAGGCAGCCAATGAAGGCGGAGTGGTTTTATTTAGTTATGTATTCTGCGGTTGGAGTGCCACTAACGAATACAAGCCGTTCAACAGGCCCCAGTGGTTTGCTGCGACGGTACGGTAATCCCAGATTAACCTCGCATCCCTGCCCGTTTTCTTTTGAAGTTCCACCTACCGACCCTTGCGCACCTGAGCGAATTCAGCGCTCCAGCGTCACTCCGTTGAACAACACGCTCTCTGAGGTAAACATCCTGAACGTCGGGTTCTACAATCCGCCAGAGAGAATCAACTTCACACTCCTCTGTATCTCACACACACTCTGCAGGCCACATCAAAGCCCCCCGCGGTCCATCTTTAATGAGTGGTTCATTTAAACAGGCCGCAGTCATGACCAAGGGAGCGCTCTAGAAACTCTCCCCCGCTAATGACCTTGGTAACAGAACCGTTAAAACGGCTGGCCTTGAGGGCGGTAAACATGCGTGAATGTTGATTAGTGTCCTCGTCTTTTTGTATGTGCTTGAGCCCAAACTGTGTTTGTGTGCGCGCGCGCAACTTCCAGCCCTCGATCACGACCGCGTCTGTTAAGAGTATCCTAGTAACCAAGAGAGTCATTCTGTTCCTCCTCTCCCCCATAGCGCTGTCCTTTCCATGGCAACCCTCCTTGTGTCTGCTTTGGCTAAAGGCCCCAGATGCATCAGCATTGTACTCGTACCTCCGAGGAGAAAGATTTACCTCATATCCACTGCTGAGAAGGTTATTTGGCGTGTACCCACTTAGCATAGTGAGAAATATCAATCTTGTCAGAGCTAGCCAGCCAACCTTGTTCTACTGATGTTCTTTCCCAGTGATACGTTGTGTTGAAATGTATTTTTGACGGAGGAGAGTAATGAACTTCGACGTGAGTCCACGTCCTATCGTGAGTAGTAGGCCTACAATATCACGAGCGCTCTCACTCACCGCGGGGTTTTTCTTTTATGGACGCACGCACACACCTACCAAGAACCCACGACACCACCGCTAGTGTGTAAACCAGTACAGTACATCTGCTAATCCTCTCTCTCTGTGTCTCTCTGTCTATCTATCTCTCTCTCACACACACACACACTCTCTTGACAGTGCATACAGATGAGTTCCTTTGTCTCTCACTCACTTTATGATTATTATTAGGGATCACTGTTGGACCTGGCCCAGGCTTATGCACAAGGCGTAGTCTTTGCAGCATGAGGGGTCGTTTTCCAGCACGTGGCTTTACTTTACTTCATTCCGGAGATTCTTGAAGGTCTTATAAAGAGATTACCCTGCCAGTGATGTCTCCAGGTCGGAGCAGATGGACTGTAGTTGGCCTGCAGTAGGCAGCCAGCAAGATGGGTTATTGTTAGGACCACAACTTGCCTCTATCTGACACACACACGTGCTACCAGACGGAGAGCTTTGCAAAACCCACCTTGAATGATCAATAATGATGACTATGGAACACATTCAGTGTGTGTGTGTTTGTTTGTTTGTGAGAGTGAGAGATGTTATATCAGTGTGAGTGTGTGCATGTAAGAGTTTATCTTTGTGTGTGTGTGAGGGAGAGTTTGTGTGTGAGAGCGTGCGTGAGTGTGTGAGTGTGTGTGCTATTGTGTTTCAGGAGAGATGGAGGGACACACAGTCCTTGTATTAATCCAACATGCTGCTCCACAGGCTGGCCTGGGTCTGGCTCTCACATCACTCAGTCTCTCCCTCCTTGTCTCTCTTTGTGTGTGTGTTACTCTCTCTCTGTTTCTCTCTCTCTTTCTCTGTTACTCTCTCTGTTTCTCTCTCTTTCTCTGTGTGTTACTCTCTCTCAGTTTCTCTCTCTGTTTCTCTCTTTCTCTGAGTTTCTCTCTGTGTTTCTCAGTTTTTTTCTCCCTCTCTCTTGCTCTATCCCTTCTCCTCTCCCTCATTCTGTTTACGGCTCTCTCCCTCCCTCTCTTGTTCTTTCCTCTCTCTATCTCACTTGTTCTCAATCTCTCTCCTCTCCATTGCCCTGTTTATCTCTCTTCCCCCTTTCTTTCTTTCTTTCTTTCTTTCTTTCTTGTCTCTCCATGTATCTTATCTCTCTTCCTTTAGCTGGTTTGTGAGCACCAATGTGGGTATTTAGCAGGATGGGATGTGGGTATTTTGTCTCAGTTTTGTAGATTTAACTGTCCAAGAATATGTGCTATGCAATCTCTCCTTAATCAACTCGCCAAGAGCAATAAATAACATAACTGCAGTCAGATACAAGTGTAATATAGCCTAATAATTAAAATAATACACATTGGTCTTAATTTGTTTAAATCGTTTTACGTCAACAGTTCTCTACTTTACGTCTACTCGTCATTAGGTCTGCTAATACGATTTAATGCAGGCCACTTGTGAAGTGAGAAACTTCAGCTGTCGGTTTAACGTTTGAGGATCGTGACCCTAGCCCCCTAAACTGCTGTCCTTATGTTTTATGCATGGTAAATCGATTTTTATGAATTATTAAGTTCATTGTTCCACCCGCACAACATTGTGCGGATGTCTTGTTCAGCATATTAAACGGAAAGGATGCCGCCGTTCCCTCAGTCACGCTCCTCTAAAGTATAGCCTACTTCGCTGAGAGTGATAATCAGTTGGGAGGGTCTTGCAGTCTCATTCATTTGTAGGGATTTGTCGTCCCTCGTATAGCTGCTCCGGTAACAAGCCAACCAGCAGACGGCGAAAGAAAGAGGAAGTGAAAACATCAGCTCTATATGTGCGCAGGGAGAGAGCGAAAACACACTACCGACTGTCTGCCTGTGACACAAACTCCGAACATCAGCGCTTTGTAGGAGAAGTCCCCTCGCTTTATCAGGTTTGTGAGAAAAAACATGATAACGTTTTATGTTCACACGGAGACGAGGTAGACCTGGACAGTTGAACTGGGTGTTTGTGTGTTTATGTTTGCACCGTAAAAAATGAACAGTTTTAGGAATTCTGAATGGGCACTGTTTGATTTTCAAATGTCTCGATCGCTAGGCTGCTGAACCCATCTTTCTATCAGTCTGGTTGTAGACATAGCCTACACCAGCTCTGCACTCCACGGAATCTTAAAAAAAAATATGTTTTATCCGTCGGCTACTTTAGTGTGAGCGGCCAGTGAAAGGCAGGATTTGACTTAACTGCCCCAAACATTCTGGTCAGCTAGGCTACTCGTGACGTTGGTGTGGTCGAGAGTCCAGTTCCTTCCTTTTACCGTTGTTTCTGTTATTTAATAACAAGTAAAGAAGATGTTGCACAAGTACGTTTTCTTTAGACGAGTTTGTAATAGTCATATTTACATTGCTTGGTGTGAAAATGCTGCTTGCAAAGTTAATTTATTTTGACGTTATTTTGGTGTTTACCTTGGCCAACGAATCAGAACGGGCGCTTGTCCGTCCTTTCAAACCCTCACTTTGTAACGCAGGTGGCTTAAGTTCAGTGGCTCAACAGCGACAGGACTGCGAAAGTATTTTGACAGTTGAGGCAACTATAACATGTTATTATATAGTCAAGGTGTGTTCTGTTTAATTGGTATGATCATCAAGCAAGGACTAGACATTTGTCTTAAATTGTCTTCATTTTTTACTATTCCAGAATATGTTTACTGGAGCCTAAGCCTTGACCTACATCATGTATGACCAATTGTTCGAAACAGCAGCAGTAGAAGTACACACACACACACACACACACACACACACACACACACACACACACACACACACACACACACACACACACACACACACACACACACACACACACACAGCCTCAGCCCTCTTCCTCAGCAGTGTGACCCCTGGTCATGATGATGTCACCTCCCTCTGTAGCCGAGGAGACGTGAGCGTTCTGCTGGCACAGCAGCCTTGCCTGTGTCATGGTGCCAGGGGCACATTCTCTCGTATCAGTGCCATGCCAGCAGCACTGGTAACACTGGACCCAGTCAGATAGGGATAGGGGTAGCTTAGCGGTTAGAGCATTTGACGGCAGATCAAGAGGGTTCAAATCCTTCTCTGTACTGTAGAAGTATCTGCTGATTGACTTTGTTATTGTCCTGAGATCAGTTGTGGTCTATGGCCATCCTGCTGCCATGTTGGATGAAACGGCATTCGAATCCTGGTCCTCCCTGGAGAATAGCTTGGCTCTAAGGCCCTCTCCTCCTCCAAGCTCAGGGTGGGAGGGCTAGCGGGAAGGGACTTCTGGCGGTCCAATGTCCCCCACCTCCACCCTAAAAATGTGTAATGCCTTACCATCAGAGCTAAAGGCTGGGGGTTGATATGAACGTTCTCCATGCTGCAGAGCTAAAGGCTGGGGGTTGATATGAACCTGCACCATGCTGCAGCTTGTGAGTTAGATTTGGGACACAAGTTCTGCAATCCTATGTTGGTGCGGCGCCGAGAGTCGAATCCGGTGCACTCGCCTGACAGGTGGACCCGGGTTGTTGAAGGCAGAGGCAGGAGTGCGCTTGGTGGCTTATTCTGATGCATCACACACGGGTGGGGTTATAAATGACACAGCCTGCCGTTTGGCTCTCTCTCACCTCACCAAGTGCAACCTCGCCAATTTACGAGCAGCCTTGCTCTCTTATTCTCTCTCTTTCCCTCTCTCGCACCTGGCAGTCCTTGACTCCTTTATCTCTCTTTGTCTCCTTCCTCCCTCTCTCCCTCCTTTTTTTCGCTCTCTTGCTCACTTTTTTTCTTTTTCCACCTAGCTCTGCCTGACTGTCTAACTCTCTCTCTTTCTCTCGCTTTTTCTCTCCATCTGTTTCTCTCCATTTCTCTCTTGTACTTTCTCTCTCTCCATCGCTCTCCATCTCATCATCTCTCTTATGTTCTCTCCCTATCTCTCTCTCCCTATTTCTCTCTCTCAATCTGTCATTATCTCTCTCTCTCTATCATTATCTCTCTCTCTGTCGCTCTCTGTCCCGTGAGAAGGCCTAAGTATGTAAATGATTGTCCCAGTGATGTATTTCTCCCTCACCAACTACCTGCTCCTCCCTAATGGACTCCCTCATCCCCCCCCCCCCGATATTCCTGCTGTTTGTTTGGATCCAGCTCGACAGAAGATCCTCCTGAGCCTGTAGGTGACCCCCCACACCTGTCCCCCCCCCCCACACCTGTCCTGTCCCCCCAGGCTGTCCCCCCACACCTGTCCCCCACACACCTGTCCCCCCCGCCCAGCCTGTCCTCCCCCCCCACACCTGTCCTGTCCCCCCAGCCTGTCCCCCCCCCCAGCCTGTCCCCCCCCCCCCCCCAGCCTGTCCTCCCCCCCCCACACCTGTCCTCCCCCCCCAGCCTGCCCCCCCCAGCCTGTCTTCACCCCCCCCAGCCTGTCCCCCCCAGCCTGGGGCTAGGTTTGTGTGCGGCCCTAGCCTCGGGGATGTTTGCATTCATAGGATTCTTCCTTGAGGAAGCTACTTAATTAAACCAGCAGGCTTAGGGAAGCAGGCTGCTAGACTGCACGCTTGATGAGATCTGATTAGGTGTTATGAATTCTCTCTGTGTGTGTGTGCATTTGCACACGGTGGAACCAGGTACTCCTCTTCTTAGAAGCAGCCGTGACCTGCTCACACACACACTCCACTACCAGTCTCTCTCTCCCCCCCCCCCCCCGTCTCCCTCCGCTGGGCTGAATTGACGGACCTCAGACTGTCTTGGTCCCCAGATACTTGGCCCGGTGCGGGGAGAGGGGCTGGCTGTCCTCCTCCCAGCTGTGGGCTGGAGAGAGGCTGTGGGCTGGAGAGAGGCTGTGGGCTGGAGAGAGGCTGTGGGCTGGAGAGAGGCTGTGGGCTGGAGAGAGGCTGTGGGCTGGAGAGAGGCTGTGTGCTGGAGAGATGCTGTGGGCTGGAGGGAGGCTGTGGGCTGGAGAGAGGCTGTGGGCTGGAGGGAGGCTGAGCCAGATGTACATTAGTGTGTTGGGTGTGTGTCTAAGTATAGCCCCGGCCAGATGGGTAGGACTGTTTTCTGTGTGTGTGTGTGTGTGTGTGTGTGTGCGCTCCACAGCTTAGCTGATCTGATATTATATCTATCTGGGTTATATCCGGTTCATTTCCAGTTGCTGGTGTGTGTCCTTGGTTTCGCTAGGTGTGTGTGCGTGCAAATGAAAATAGATATTACACACAGACACACACATGCCCTTTGTTGATCTTTGTTTTAAATTATAATATATATTTTTTTTTACTCTGGCTGAGCACACTGAAAAGTTAAAGCACTGCAGATCCGAAGTCAGTGTGGGAGAGATAATGTTTACTTAGGAAAGAGCTTGCTATTCGATTACAATTAGAGACGTAATTGAATACGTTTTTGAATGTTTTCGAAGACGTTTTAGTACCCTCGATAACAACAGACAGGTTTACTGTGTGAATCCTGCAACTGATTATCGCCGCTACGTGTTAGAAGTGATCTTGCAGCTCTTCACAACCCTCCCCCACCTGTGCTAACTGAAGGTGTGGGTTGTTTTTAGCTTTCAGAATCTGTTTTGTTTCAGTGTGCGTCCCGGAGCAGTCTGGCTGTTGTAGAGCTCTGCACGTATGATCCTTGATCTCCTTCTGTACTTACTAGATGCACTATTGGAATATCGCTTTGGATGAAAGCGTTTGTTAGATGAATTAAAAATACATTTAGTGTATGTGGCTGTGCTGGGGGAAACAGTTTAGTCTTTTACCCCGGGCACTCTGATTGGCTCTCTCGCTGACAGTGTCATCAGACCGTAAATCTTCCCCACAGAAGAAGAAAAAACAGTCGTAAAATATCTCCCAGGCGACCTGTCGACATCCCTCCCAATCCCAGATTGAGGGGATTTTCTTTCATAATGCCGTTGGGACTAGATGCCAGATTACCGTCGTGTCAGGTGAACGTGCGACACGACGTCCCTGCAGGTTCATCCAGGTGGGGGGGGTGGGGGTGCTCACATCTGCAGCACGCTTCCAGCTTCCACGGACGTGAGTGTGTGTGTGAGTGTCACTTGCAGTCAGAACAGTCACTGTGTATGCTTCTCTCCCTAAACAACTGTCTGCTAACAGAGAGTGACAATGCTTTTCATGCCAGGCCACACTGGGGGTGCGTGTGCGTGTGTGTGTGTGTGTGTGGCAGGCTGCTGGTTTGGTCTGGGTACATATCAGACTCAGAAAGACAAGTAGAGCACAGATAAACACTCAACATGCAGGATTGTGTAGTGTGTGTGTGTGTGTGTGTGTGGAGCCACTTCCTGTTGTGTTACCTGATCCATTTCCTGTGCAGAACAGAAGCCCTGCTGAAGAAGGCTTCAGTATCATGCTGTGGTTTTCTGTGACTCAGCACCCCCCAGCCTAGCTCTGTGCTGTTAGCCTGCCTTCGTCCAGCCTGCCCTACACTCACAAATAGCGGCTATTTGCCGATGACATCATTCACAACACAGGAAGTATGACCTCTCCAAATTAGGTTTTACTTTACACAAATCTCTGTCCTTTGTTCGCTCTCATTTGCTTCCTCTCT